>NW_024427107.1:55811781-55862624 GCF_017311325.1 Ursus maritimus | reverse complement strand
TAAAAATTTGAAGATAGTGAGGGAAAGAGACAAGGATGATCCCTAGAAATGTTTTCTTGATTGAAAGGTGAATGATGCAGGTGTGCCCGGATGGCTCAGTCAGTTCAACGTCTGCCTTCGGCTCAGGTCACGATCCCAGAGTCCTGGGATTGAGCCATACATTGGCCTCCCCGCTCAGGGGGGAGTCTGCTTTTCCCTCTGCTCCTTATCCCGCTCTCCTGCCCTCTCTCACTCTCTCTCTCAAATAAATAAAATCTTAAAAAAATAGAAGGTGGCTGATGCAGAAGATCAGAAATTGTACCTACACCATATTCAAAAATGAAATTATGTGCCTTGTAGATTTTCTATAAATGTATGGTGCTAATGCAAGTGCCATACTCCAATCATCAAACAATTTACTAGAGTTAAAGAGCTACTATAAATATACAAAATGACCTACTGATCTTCAGTTATACACACCACCAACACATGGCAGTAGGCAGGTAAAATTAAAAGTAAATACACTGTTAAGCGAGAAATTTCTTGAGACAGGTTTATTTGTAGCATCAGTAAGATTAGAATTTAATTGCCAAATTCTTTGCCTTTTTACCCTTAAATGTTCGATAGAAGTCTAATATTAATGGCACTTTAGAATACTAAAGGAAGAATGGCACTATTCTAGGAATTTGAGTGGGTGACCAGTAGTCATCAATTAGTTGGTGATTAATTAAAAGGATTCCTGACATAGATTTGAAATCTCTCACTGAAACTCAAAGTATGGCTTTAAAATTGGACTATTTCAGAAGCAAATATGATTTGAACTCTTGTAAAAAAAAAATGGGGTTCCAAAATAGGATGATATTCTAAGTAATACACCTTGATGGAAATATATATATATATACATACACACACACACACTTCATATATATATTCTTAATTATACATATATCATATGCAAGTATAAGTCTGTACTTATACTACACAGACCTATGAAAATATTGAGATACTAGAAAATGTGCTATATTGTGTAGTCCTATTGGTTTTCAAAGGTAGTCACTTTGAGAGTGTAAATAATAATTTACTCATTCAGTTGAAAAGTGATGTAATTAGAGCCTTTTCCATGGAATTTGCCATATAGATTAGATCCTGTGGTAGATTCTGAACATGGCTATTAACAGTTCCACCCTCTCTGTACACATACATGTCATCAAGAAGTGAAATCTATTTCTCTCCACATAAACATTTCCTGGACCTGTAACCTGCTTTGACAGACCCTCCCCAACCCCTTCCTTATGTTCAAAGTCAGTATAAAAGGAGACATAGATATAGTGAAAAGCAAAATAAACTTGCCTGTGGACTAGAACAAGAAAGAAGTCCAAGGAAATAATAAGGAGCAGAAGCTTCACTTTACTCTGGTTTGTACTGAATAAAAGCCTCTCGAGTTTGAAATTGCCATTCCTATAGTGTCACACAAGACTCTTAACTGCTTAGCTTCACTGCATTTATTACTAACTTATGCACATTATGTAGATTTTATTTATATGCTTTTTAAAGCAGAAATTTTTATTGTCACTGTACCTTTGTAATCAATGTGAGTGCCTGATTGATGGTGGTTGCTGAATAAAGATTTTTTTTTGTGGGAGAAGATAACAATGTATAACAAAGAATTAGCATCCATATTATATAAAGAACTTGTCCAAATCAATAAAAAACAGTCTATATAAAAATGAGGGAATATACAGTCAAGCACTTAATAAAATAGAGAAATTAAATTCCCAATAAATAAAGGAAGCTATATCTCATTTGACAGACAAGAACTTAGAACAAATTGAAACAACAAATTGAAACAGAAAAATCATTTCATACCCATCAGATTGGAAATCTCAAAAGTTTAACCATATTAAATATTTGGACTGATACAGGGGAAGAGAAACTTCCAAATGCTGTTTAGAAAATGTAACTTGTTTGAAAATCTTCCAAGAGTCATTGGTACTGTCTCATAAACATATATAAACTCTAAGATCCCGTAATTCCACTTTAGTAGAAAAAAAATCTGGGATGGATGAACAAAGAGACAAAGATGAATAGACTATGTGGGGCTTGAAATTAAGTAGTGGAAAAAGCAAACTTCAAAGTTACATGTATATGTGTATATTTATGTGTATATATGATAGTGCTATTAATGTGTGTTAAAAATTAAAATGCTCTATTATTTAAGTATACACGTAAGTGGATATAGCTTAAGTTAATGTCATTGATTCCTTCCTACTAGCAAGAGCTAGATGTGGCCCTGGGAGAGGAATTTAAGGTATTATCCCTTATTAAAAAATCGGTGAATACACAATAATGTGTTTATCACATTATTGCTTGATTTTTCTCTATTTTTTAAGAGACATAATCCCTTGTATTATATATATTGTAAATATTTTGTTAGTTACAAAGTATGTGATATGTTTTACTGCATAATCCCTAATTTGGATAAAACTCTATAGAGCCAAAACCAAAAAGAGAGAAAAGAGGTACACAAAACCACGTATTGCAGTGAGGTTTGAAAAACATGACTTCATTCATGCAATTATCATAATGCAAAAGCAGAATGAATATTTTAGAACAGATGTATTCAACCAGTAGAGAACTTTACATGGATAATCAGTAAACTGGTTGTCGTGACTTCACCTCTGCATCTTGATTGGACTATTTTCTCCCATCTTCTATCATTTTAGACACCTGCTCTATAAAATCCCCATCACTGGGTTATCTCATGATTTATGGAAAACAAAATTAGATCACACATCACTGGACCCGCACATTCATTGAAATACGCTCTGGTGACATACTGAAATATCTGTAAATACATTTGTCTTTTTTTTTTTAACTAAAATGTTAAACTTTCAGGAATCCATCACTTCTTTAAGTTTTTTGTATGCTTATTTGTTGATTTCTTAACTAAAAATCTTGGAAACCACCATTTACTCAAAGGAAGTTTCCCTTTTTAAAGCTTTTTTTTTTTTCCTTATAAAATCACTGTGTATGATCCCCAGGGGGGATATTTATATTACGGGTTTCTACCTGGGCCTGCTCTCTACATTTGTGTCAAAGAAAAAGATTATACTGAACTTAAATTTATAAAAAAAAATATTTTCTAATCATAAATTAAAGAGGTGTTTAGATTTTTTATAATGACTTAAACATTGCAATTTGACCCATTAAAAGTAACACAAAAGAAGAACATACATGACAGTTTTCTTTTGATATTATCTCCTAGGGCAAAAGGAACAAAGTTAATAAGAGTTCACTTTGATATGCTGATCAAAGTCAAGATCACATAAGTGTGGTATGCCCATCCTTCCCAGTTTTCCTCTATTGAAGGTGCAAATTAAACTGTTTCCATGCTGCCATGACACCCAGGTTTAGAGACTTCTTAATGCCTACAGCTGCTTCATGAGTGTTGCGTTTACTCCACATTAGCTGGTATTTCTGAAGTCTTTTTGAGAGAGAGAGCGAATGAGCAGGGAGGAGCAGAAGGGAAGAGGAGAGGGAGAGGAAGAAAGAATCTGAAGCAGATTCTGTACTGAGTGCACAGCCCAACATGGGGCTTGATCTCATGACCCTGAGATCATGACCTGAGAAGAAAACGAGAGTCAGACACCCTACTGAGGCACCCAGGTGCCCCAATTTCTGTAGTCTTTTGAGGGAAAATGCATGTTCAGGCCCATATTCTAGGAAGCAGAGGTAACAGTTTAGATTCCGTTTATCTGTCTAAAAAACTGTGGTGGCTTGCATAAAATTTTCTCAACCCTTATTTGTAAAGCATTCTATGGATAAAATAATCTGTAGGTTTTATGGAAGTCTGTGGTATACAAAATGTGGCAAGACATTTTAATAGTCCCTATCCACGTCTGGTTTGTCTGGTTTGATTTTGATCAGTAGTTAATATATTGTGAAGGAAAAGCTGTAGTTCAGTGTGTGCCTACTGGCTCATCTATTGCAAAAGTAAAATAACTCACAGAATTTATTTGAGCCATAAGACATCAGTAGAAATAACAGAGTTTGGAAGTTTGGGAGGGTTGCATAATTTACAAACAAATTGAAACTATGTTTCTTTTATATCTCCTATCAGTGTATTTTCTTTTGCTGCTGAATAGATGTCAGAGTAGATCTCTTTATCACAGATTTTCTTATTGTCTTTTGATTACAGTAGATTTTCTTATTATTTCATTAAAAAATGTCATCAGTCTTTGATAACTAGCTATATACCAGTCTGCCTATAATGTGCTTTTCCTCCTCTTGTCATTAATATAATGAATTCTGCATATAGGATCTTCACCATAATCAAGCAGCTCCATAAACTTTTAAACATTGGGTCTTCTTTGAGCTAGACTTATAATAGCAAATATGTGGGCATACCTCATTTTATAGCACTTTGTTTTATTGTGCTTTGCAGATACTCTGTGTGTTGTTTTGTTTTGTTACAGTTTGAAGGCTTGTGCAACCCTCTGTGTCTAGCACGTACATCGGTGCCATTTTTCCAGCAGTGTTTGCCCACTTCCCATCTCTCTGTCACATGTGGTGATTCTCATAATTTCAGACCTTTTTGTTATTATATATAATAAATATATAGTGACCTGGGATTAGTGATCTTTGTTACTAGTGTAATTGTTTCAGGGTGTCAAGAACCATACCTGTATAAGATAGTGAACTTAAATATTTGTGTCCTGTTATACCTACCGGCCATTCCTCCACCTTTCTTCCTTTCCTTGGGTCTCCCTTGTTCCCTGAGAGACAAAAATACTGAAATTAGACTACTTAATAACCCTGCAGTGTCCTCAAATCATTCAGGTGAAAGGAATAGTTAGTGGGGTAAGCTTCATTGTTTTATTTTAAAGAAATTGCCACAGCCACTCCAATCTTTGGCAACTACTACACTGATCAGTCAAAAGCCATCAACATTGAGGGCTAATATCTAATCTAAAATATTAGTTTTTTTCCCATTGAGCATGGAGAAGTAGCATGTCTAATCTCTATTGCTGTAGCTACACCATAGACGTTCAGAGCTGAGTTTGAGATTCAAGCGAATAAATAAATAAATAAAATCTAAAAAAAAAACTAATAAAATTCTATTTATGACTTAATGTAGTGCATCATAGAGTATGCTTGTGTTGACAATTGTAATTTGGAAAGGTGGTGGGGTGGAGAAAACATGAACTGGAAACACATTGATACATGGGTTTAAATCCAGGGTCTGCCTTTGATCCCTTTTGTGAAATTGGTTAAGTTATTCAATCTTTCCAAGACTCTCTTTTTATATACCTATATATATGAGAAGTATATATATATATACCTATATATATGAGAAGTATATATATATATGTATATATATATACATAAAATAATCATTTTTTATTTTGCATGATTCTGATGATAATTTGATTAAAATATATATAAGGTTATAAGGTAAAATAATTACTTGATATTTTCCATATTTAATTTTCTAGAAATGAGAAATTATGTGTATGTACATATATCATATATATAGTGTGTTGCATGTACATGTATATACATATATATAGTGTGTGTGTATATATATATATAGTGTGTGTGTGTGTGTATGTATATATAGTAAGTTTAGCTCATAAAGAGGATTACTTTAACAAAATTAGAATAAATTCCATTATCTAAATCTTCTGATTGAAGCTATCTAAAATTGTGGAGCAGAAATCATAATATTCCTTACTCATATCTATGAATCTGTGCAATTTCATTGCAGAATTCAAGATCAAACTGAAATTTCTGGTTAAGACACTCAGGCGTGAACCTGGGATGTGTATAGATACAAGAGGTACAATTTCTATTTTTGAAATGGTGATTAATTCTGAAAAGCAAAATACACTTCCAGTAGCTGGACTTTTTCAAATTCTAAGAGTATAAAATATGTGGTTAAACTTGGAAAACAACATGGAACAATAGATGTATATCTGTGTGTGTACACACACACACACACACACACCTGTTTTGGGAAAATGTGACTCGTTTCCTAAACGGTCAATGGTTTTATAAATATAAGGGACAGAGAGAAAGTAAAAAGAATTTTTAATGTTAAAAGCAATGCAAGTAAAGAAAATAATGCTGAATATATATAATACCGATTAGCTAAACTGTGACTATTCTGGACACACGCAATCATTTTGAAAAAGAAAGTGGTATTTTCTTAGCCTTAATTGCCTTTGCTTGACTTGTATAACAACTGAATAAAATTAGAGACAACTTAAAAAAACTAGAGAAAATTAGCTTTTGTCAAGCATTTACTTCCTTTGTGTTTCTGCCTCATTAACAAGGGGGCATAAATGTGGAATATTGGAATTTTCATATATCCCTCCCTTTTTCACTCCTGTTCTTAACTGGTAGCTCAGATTAGATTAAGGTTACTTTAGTACAAATTGTGTTGTATTTATTTTGTAAGGGCAACTTTCAGAACAATTCATACCTCTAATGTAGATCTCACATTAGCGCTGTGAGACTTCCTTGAATTCCCAAATCTGGATAAGGTGTTTTCTAAAGTATGTGATAGCAACACTTCTTACACTTTCACTGAACTTATAACAGATCCATTATTGGAAAGTCTTGCACCTTGAATACAGTAGAGCAACTCATATCTTTAAAATAATAATTACTATCTTGTAAGTATCCTCCAGCAGATTATAACCTTTGAGAAGCCAGAGACCACAGGTATGTATTCACACTGTATCACAAGTGACAAGCACATTGCCTGTTACTGTGTAGGTGTACATATTTAGAAGAGTGAATTAAACACTATCACACATTATGAGTTTCTGGAGATTCTATCCAACCATTTTTTTTTTAAATAACATCAGCCACTATTATTTGTCAATTCTCTGAAACAATGCTATTTCTTTTAGAATGTATACAAGATTCCTTTCAAGGTACATGTTTATTGCATGATCTATTACAACATTTAGAAAAGAACAGAAATTAAAATTGATCTTTGTCCGAAAAGATTTTTTAAAAGGAGTGCTGTAATTTTGAAAGAGAAAAAAAATTTTACTGTCATTGACATTAATATCAGAGTTTATTTAAAAAGAGTGAGAAATCAACTTAAGTGTATAAATACAGACATAAACACACATGCATTATATATATACTTAGATTACATATATATATAATACATATAAAATATATGTACATATATAAATCGTTGCTATATGGAAAGTCAGATTAGTGAGATTTTTCTTCATGTCCTATTTTAATGCTTGTAATGTTTGTATTTTTTCCCTTCATGTTCTACTTATTTTTCCATATACTATATAGACTGTGCGACAGACTTTAGGATAACATTTTAGGGGCGCCTGAGTGGCGCAGTTGTTAAGTGTCTGCCTTCGGCTCAGGGCGTGATCCCGGCGTTCCGGGATCGAGCCCCACATCAGGCTCCTCCGCTGGAAGCCTGCTTCTTTCTCTCCCACTCCCCCTGCTTGTGTTCTCTCTTGCTGTCTGTCTGTCTCTGTCAAATAAATAAAAATCTTAAAAAAAAAAAAAAGCATTTTAAAAAGATGGGAGTGGATCAGAGCAAAGAAGAGTATCTTTTACATATCATGATATTATGAAATGAACAAAAATAGGGATGCCTGGGTGGCTCAGTTGGTTAAGTGTCTGACTCTTTTTTTTTTTTTTTAAAGATTTTATTTATTTATTTAACAGAGATAGAGACAGCCAGCGAGAGAGGGAACACAAGCAGGGGGAGTGGGAGAGGAAGAAGCAGGCTCACAGCAGAGGAGCGTGATGTGGGGCTCGAACCCAGAATGCTGGGATCACGCCCTGAGCTGAAGGCAGACGCTTAACTGCTGTGCCACCCAGGCGCCCCAAGTGTCTGACTCTTGATTTCAGCTAGGTCATGATCACAGAGTAGTAGAACTGAGCCCTTTGTTGGGCTATGCGCTCAGCAGGGAGTCTGCTTGAGACTCTCTCCTTCTCCTTCTGCCACTCCTCCCTCTCCCTCTCTCTCTCTCTTTCTTTCTCAAATCTTTAAAATAATAGATACTGGGGGCGCCTGGGTGGCACAGCGGTTAAGTGTCTGCCTTCGGCTCAGGGCGTGATCCCGGCGTTCTGGGATGGAGCCCCACATTGGGCTCCTCCGCTGTGAGCCTGCTTCTCCCTCTCCCACTCCCCCTGCTTGTGTTCCCTCTCTTGCTGGCTGTCTCTCTCTGTCAAATAAATAAATAAAATCTTTAAAAAAAAATAAAAAAAATAAAAATAATAAAAAAATAAAAATAATAGATACTGGAGGAATATATGCTTATTGTCATGGAAATATTTCTAACATTTATTGACAGAGTATTATTTGCTAGACACTACAAAGTGCTTCCAAGTGGTTTCTCTCTTTTAATTCGTACATCAGTAGATATTATATTTTTTCCTGTTTTATACAGAGTAGGAAACTGAAGCCTGGCAGGATGGAGGGACCAGCCTCAGGCCGCCCTGCTGGTCCAGCCTGAATTCAGTCTCAGGAAGTCTGATTTTCTGGTTCAGGCTTCTGACCACTGTCCAACCTACATTGCTAAAAATGCTACACTCTGTAATAGAGAAAGATTCATAAGCCCTGAAAATTAATGGGGACTTAAGTTATAAAAAATGCACGCAATTTTACCAAAAGTCTTCACTCATCACTTCAATTTTATTATTTTTGTTTAAATGACATTTTCAAAGGAAATGAAGTTTCAGAACTGTTCAAATGTAGTTATTGCTTGCAGGTTTCAATGAACCCAATCCTAAAAACTTGATGAAGCATTTCATCATCTCCCTTCCCAATTTTGTCAGTAATATGTAGAAATACACTCATCATAATACATGATATTGGATATTTTTCACGATGTTTACATGTTATTGATTGAGCTGTTGTTGGATCCTTGGGAATATCCATTTGCCTAAATGACACCCTTAAAAAGCCTTGCAAATTAATGGGGATTCAGCTACTCTGTTGTTAAATATTTTCTTCCTTTTTTGTAATTAATGATAAAGGGGGAAAAAAGTATAGAATGAATGGTAATGGTAGTGAAATCATTATCGGTGAAGAGGCCACCGAATTCCAAAGCACACACATGTATATTTATGTATCATTATGAAATATCTCTAAATAACTACAAGGAAATCCAAAGCAATACGTGAGGAAATGTGCAAATCTTCTCAAGTGTCAGCAGCCATTTTCAGCAAGGAGCCAGAAAGTATTTCAGGCTTTGGAGGCCATATAATCTCCATCATAACCAATTACAACTCACCTTGTAGTGAAAAAGCAACCACTGATGATACCTAAACAAATGAGTGTAGCTGTGGTCCAATAAAACTGTATGTAAAGAAAAGGCAGTGGGTTAAATTTTGGTCTGAGGGCTGGAGTATGCCTATCTCTGTTCTAGACTGACCAAAAGAAAAGGGGGGTCTCTTGTCCATACCCAAACCCATGTGCTGAGGAGCTACTATAAATGGAGGCTATTTGTAAACAGCAATTCTAATGCAGATGTTTTTAGTATTATGTCATTACTTTTCTAAATTAAAATTGTCATTGAAGTTGAGTTTCCTTGGAAGGAGTAGGTTAAGGAAAACTTGACAAATTTTCTTTTGTAATTAAAATTCTATTAAATGAATTAAATTAAAATTCACTAGAGATCTAAGGTTGTTTCATTGTCTCCTTCAGTCTGCACATTCCATTACATTTTTGTCTTTTCATTGAGAACTTGAATTTTTTTTAATGTGTCATCTTTGTGTAAATTTTGTAAAGCAATTTTTAGAGAACCTTGGAGAGGCTAAATTAGTAAGTACATGTTTCTATGGTTTCAAAAGGAAAATATACCTACCTTGTTTGTTAAAAAAGTGAACCGTGCCCTGCCTGAAGTGTCAGAAACTCTAGATTCTGTATTAAATTTGCCATATGTGAGCTCTTGTGAAAAAGGAGATTCTACAAAACTCTCTGACTCTTCTTTAGTCTCTCATAGGGGGTAATGAAGTCTTTTTATCTAGAAGAATAGTTTACTCTGATGAGATCGTGGATTGAAAGGTAGTCTGGAGGGCGCCTGGGTGGCACAGTGGTTACGCGTCTGCCTTCGGCTCAGGGCGTGATCCCGGCGTTCTGGGATCGAGCCCCACATCAGGCTCCTCCGCTGTGAGCCTGCTTCTTCCTCTCTCACTCCCCCTGCTTGTGTTCCCTCTCTCGCTGGCTGTCTCTGTCTCTGTCGAATAAATAAATAAAATCTTAATAAAAAAAAAAAAAGAAAGGTAGTCTGGGAGAGTCTGGAACAGAATTTTAAAATTTGGAAAGATTTCCAGGAAAAACCATAAATCTAAAATATCTTCCTGTCCATGATAGAACTGGCAGAACAGAGCATATGGGGAAAAAAAAAGAATGAAGATACAGAAAATTATGCAAGTAAAAAAAAATGATTAATATGGGGGGACAAATGTTTACTCAATAAAGTAAATATAATTTGCTAATTGAATCTCCAGTGAATATTTCCATGAACCTAGTCCTATAAATACTCATCATTGATTTAACTATTAAGATGATAAGTGCAGAAAAGGAAAAGGTGATAAGTTTCTACAGAGTGAACCCATATTCATATAATAGAAGGCTAATTGAAGATGTGTAAAAATAGATAAAGCAACTGGAAGAACAGTTTATACACATTATTTAGAAGTTTGTAGTTTATCATTGGGATTAAAAAAGAAAATCTAAAAGGGTTAGAAGCCTTTGTTTCTAGGGAGCAGGAATGATGTGAAGGCATGAGAAGATAGGTTTGAGATTAAGAACTAATTTTTCATTTTAATTTCTTCAGTGATATTTGATACTTTAATTATATTCATTGGATAAAAATTACTCATCTATAAGTAAAGAGCATGGATTTAGAGAGCATTGAGAACATTGTAAAGCACTTTCAAAAATTCATTTGATAAACGGGTTCCTCCATAAAATGGATTACCAATGGCAGTGTATCTTTCTGTAATTCCATAAATTGTCCAAAACTAGGTTGGTTCTAATAGTGCCAAATGCCTGGACAGTTGTTCAGGTGAAAAGCATATTGATTACAAAAATGATTTGACACTACTTTGTCTTCAAGCTACATTGTGGAGCTGCATGTTCAACGTCTATATTACATGTTAGTATAAGGTCTACAGCTATAAATAGTTTGCTGAATCATTAAACTGCTTCATATTACTTCCAAATTAAACACACCTAGGTTTGGGAGCTTGAACCAAAGATTGATTGGTTTAAATCAGTCTATGTAGAAGTGTGCCTGAATTGTATCAGGTTCTGAGAAAAATCCAGACAACTTTAGCTTAAGGACTTAGTATACTCATTGATCTTTGAAGATTACTGATAATTTTGGAATTTCAGAGAGAAATTTTTCAGAATGAAAGGCAATATCGAGGGGCGCCTGGGTGGCTCAGTCCTTAAGCGTCTGCCTTCGGCTCAGGGCGTGATCCTGGAGTTCTGGGATTGAGCCCATATCAGGCTCCCTGCTCTGCTGGAAGCCTGCTTCTTCCTCTCCCACTCCTCCTGCTTGTGTTCCCTCTCTCGCTGGCTGTCTCTCTCTCTGTCAAATAAATAAATAAAATCTTAACAAAAAAAAAGGCAATATCGAAGAAGGTCTTTAGACTAATCAGAGGACATGGTCATCATCAGCGTGCCCTCTGGTGGCTTGGTTGAGTAATTCTTGTCCCTTCTCCCTTGGAAGTGAACAAAGACAATGGAACTTCATTCAGTTTCTTTAAAAGAGGCTTTTCAGTAACTGGCAGCAACCAGGCAACAGTAATTTGCAAACCCTGCCCTTTATTAAAATTCATTGTTGCTTTCAGAGTTAGAGAACTATAATTTGAGAGATCCGAGCAAGACCAAGAAGAAGTAACATTTTATATAATCACTTTCAAGAGCTGCTATATAATTAAACACATGTGCAATTAATTTTAAGCAAAAACAGCCGCCATTATGCAGTGGAAAGTTGCTTTATACTAGCCCTGGTTTATAGCAACAGAATGGATATGATGTCAAGTATTACAATTCGGCACAGTTCCAGTAAATTTACAATTTCGTGAAAGTGCCATCAATAGAGCATTGTTTTTGCTTTGCTTTACTTTTCTCCAGCTTTGTGGCTCTGTTTTAGTAGCAAAACATGTGGTATATTAGTTGTGGCAGTATGGGCTATGGCTGTAGGGTGTGTAATACCAAGAAACCTATGCTGAAATTCTATTTATAAATTAAAAACAATCCGTCTAAACTGGGAGAAAATATATAAACTGGGGGGAAATAAAATTTGCATATTTAATTTTTCCTGTTCTTTTTATACACATTATTAAAAGCATTTTGTAAAATGAACTAATCTTGCAATAATTTGATTTACATGGTAGAAAATAAAAACTAAACTTCCTGTTATAAATTTTTTAAAAAAATAATTAAAAAACACGTAATTTTTATTTCAAAAAGTCATATATTACCTTTGCATACTGTTCAGATATGGTAATAGCCAAAGTTTTAAAGCAGGGCCACCTTGAAAACATTATGGCATTATGTAACTCTGGTAAAGCTTCATTTTAAACACAGGTTATATGAGGAATGCACGGGTGTTTTAATGATGCGTTCCCTGGTATCATATAGTATTCTTATCAAACAAAACATAAAACAGTCCATCAAACAATTTACTTTTTAGTTCAAGATCTAGTTAATGTTTAATTTAGATCAGTCTGGGGTACATAAGACTAGAGAAGATTGGTTGAGTAAAACTTTAATCATAATTTTGAAATTTGATATTTCTACTTTCAGTTAACCTTCTAATAGTGAGCTACCGGAGGATTTTGAAATTGTACAATACACGAAGACAACTATGATAAAATGCAGGTGACTGCATTCTCAATGAACTTCATTGCATTCTGGAAATAACGCCAGCAGAGGTTCGGAAAGTAAAGAGCTGGAAAACCTAGCTTTGAAATAAGAAGGTTATTTGTCAGCAGTTCAGAATTCTTTTAGCAGAGTTATGACCATGGGAAACAATTTGAATCCATAAATAGGCCCCATTCAGTGCAATCTAGATCAAGATAGTACAAGGAAATCTTTAATATGAAGCTGTCTGTAGAAAGAGTTCTTAGATAAAGGTATGAAGTGCCCCCTTCAACCTTGATGCTTTGTGAACCTTAGTAAATCTTGCTGCTTTGTGTACTTTCTACTTAACCTAATTAATTCAACTAGCATTTAGCAGTTCCTCGATGCCAGGGATTATACAATGTCCATTGATGGACAAAATAGTTAATAGCCTCTACCCTGAAGAGATTTACATTCTCCACAAATAATAAACAAGCAAATGTCAAGTTCAGTAATTATTTTTTGTATTATTGCTATTAAAGACTAGAAATTTAAAAAGGCTTTTGAGGCAGTGATAGTTAAGGTGTGATTGGAAGGAAGGAGTGAGTATAGGAATAGATTTGCTTGGCTTCAAATAAAGTAAAAGGAAATCTGCTTAGCTGTAGTGCAGTGTTTCAGAGCATATGGGCATTTTAGGCTGTGCATGGTATTTATTATACATGAAATGAGAGTCATTAAAAGGTTTGAACTGGGATTGCCGAGCTCCGATGTGTCTTTAGGATGACCACTCCTGCCTGTAGAAAAATGGGCAGCAGGGAGGCAAGAATGGAAATAGGTAGACCAAGTAGGAACATATCACCGCATCCAGGAAAGAGATTTTGGTGGTTTGAAATAAGGTGGCAACAATAGAGATGGAAAGAAGGGAACAGGTACAAATGTATTTTAGGGGTAAATATGCTAGAATTTGTAGATGAAGCAAAGGAATGAGGGGAGTCACAGAAATAAGGATGACCCCTAACTTTCTCCTTTTTAACAACGGGGAAAGTGGTGGTGCTGGTTCTAAAGATCTCAGAGACTGGGGAAAAAGCGTGAAGTCCTGTTTGGACATGGTAAATTTCAGATGCCTGGGCAACTAAATGGAGATGTGAGATAGGCAGTTGGGTGTATAAATAAGCAGCCCAGAGAAGAGAGTTGGGTTGTAAATAATAGAGTTGTCAGCATATAATCAGACACTACCCTCATTGCTCATATCCTGATGACCAACCCTTGGCCCAAGAGAGCCGATTCCACAATAGGAAGCAACATTTTTGGCTCCAGATATTTCTTTTTTCTAACCTCTAATAAGTTATTTTTATTATGTGTTTAATTTTCCCAGAGCTTTGTAATGTCATGGAAATTATTGTAACTTCCATAGTGATAGAAGTAGCCTGGCATAGTGGAAAAAAATAATTCATCTCACATCAAAACTTACATCTACCATTTATTAATGGTGTAACTTTGGTCAAGCTGCTGAATGTCTCTGAGTATCTGTTTTACTTGCCCTCTGTGAAAATAGGGGACTAAAAATGGCCTCAGGACCAGTAGAGTAGGTGTTTGCATATTTTGAGGAATCTAACCTCAAATATATCACATTAAAAAAAAATGATAAAGCAATTGTTAGTTTAAGGGTCACTAAAGAATACTAAGTTTTTAATACCCAACTATGGTTATAACAGTTATTTCACCCACATTGGGCTTAGGTACTAGAACTATACTTACCCATATCACTGTGAGAGTACATTTACTTCTGACTAGCGTGATGAGTCATAATCAACATCCAACATCTGTTGAAAGTTGAAATTGAGAAATGACTTATTACAGCCAGAAAATTAAATGGTTAATATACGTCTTTATAGCTAAGTAATTTCAGATTACAGTATTTTTAATATTGGCTGTGTTTAATGATTGTGGGGATGTTGATAATTCTGTATATTATTCCAAATGAAAACAAGACATTAAGTGCAGTCTCAGGAATATGCAGTTTCTGAAATGGTCAGCAGAGAGCCTCAGTAAGGCTACTATGGGTAGATTTCATCAGCTTTTGTAGAGAGTAATGATTAAATAGTAATAATTAAAATTGCAAAGTAATTGAAACAGTTATTTAGGTTAGCCAGAAAAGGTGCTTTGTAATGAATTAAGATGTAGTAAAACCCAAACCCTTCCCTGAATTAATGTGTGAATTGGAAGGAAAAAGAAGGGGAGATTTATAAATATTGTTCAAGGTCACCCACCTAATACATGGCAGAGCTAAATGGGAATCCCTGCTGATCTCAACTCCAGATCCACATGGTAACCACCACACAATTATGGATTGCAGGACGTGTTGATCTTTTATAGATATTGTAAAAATAAATAAGTAATCATATATTGATTATTTCAGCATTAATTTGTTCATTTATACTCCCCTTTATAGAATAACAATTATATTTGTTAAGAGTCTATATGTTTATCACATATAGGTATGTGACACCAATGTGGAGTCCTCCTATGGTGTTTTGTTCACTTTCATGTAAAAACAATCTCTCTGTTTAATTTTATCTACAAAGAACAAAAAAAATGTCATCCAATAAGATAATTAAATTATTTAATATGGCTATAATAATGTATAATTATTAAGACTATATTGTAAAACATTTAATTATATGCTTAATTTTTACAGTCTATTTCTAGAAAAATAGAGTATAAAATAGTCTGTGCATATTATGGTCTTATTTCCGTAGAAGAAGCCTGAGTTTAAGCTCATCTTGGTGATTATCTCTGCACAGCATAATAATGCCTGTTGGGTGTTTTGGGTGGTTTTTATTTGTGTATGTGTGTGTGTGTGTGTGTGTTTGTGAATTATTATAATTTAAAGTTTTTCCATAGTAAATTTACATTATTTTTATAGACATAATGTGTGTATATATATGTGTGTGTGTGTGTATTTTAAACCAAGTAATGAACTAGCATGTGTGTGTGTGTGTGTGCCAAGTAATAATCAAACCAGTATTTTTAACATGGCTAAACTGCTTATAAATGCTTATCCCTTTTATTCTTTGATTCCTCATAGGACCCTTATCTGGTACAAAAGGCAAATATTATTGTCACTTCATTTAATCAGTTAAGTGTTTATGGGCACTATTATGTTCTGTACTCTGGGCTACAATGTAATAATGGACAAGGTAGACATAGTCTGTGCCCTCATGGAACTTACAGGTAAAGAAAATTGTGCCACAGAGGAGTTAAAATACTCACCTGAGGTCACACAACCAGAATTGCAGAACCTGAGCTAGATTTCATATCTTTAAGCCACTTTACTGGAATTTTAGGAGCACTCTGAAACAAGCAGAGTTGGAAATTATTATATAAGAAGAGTGAGCTTAAATTGTGGGTGTCAGTAAGGCTGGGGAGACTTAAGGCTTTCTGCTGTAGGAAGTAAATCGTGATATATTCCCATGTATGAGAATAACTTTGACTAATAGTAAATAAGTTTACCATTGGTATAAGACTTTCTTTCCTCTGGTTGGGGAAAACTCCTAGCTAATTCCATTGTCACTAGTGTCCTTTTTGCTCTCTGATTCATCTCAGCCATAGCTGTATTAAATATATAGTTATATATATGTGTGTGTATGTGTGTGTATACACGTAAATATAATATTATAATAATATAATCTTGGTCATGCTGTTTAACTTTTATGAAAGCACTCCATGTGCCCCAATGATTGTGGGCTAGAATTTAAAGTAATCAATAGCATTTACAATCTGGTCCCAATATATCTTTAGAGTTTTGTATCCATTTGTCTACATAACCATATGTTCTAAACTCTGTTCCCTCCAATCTGCTTTTCTTGCCCAAACAAGTCATATGTATTCATGCCTCCTGGTTTTGCCAGTGGTCCCACTTCTGAATGCCTTTTATCCCATCTTAACCAGATGAGCTCTTATGCATAACTTAAACACCGGTTCAAATATATTTTTCTCTGTGTTTTCCAGGTAAAATTGTTTTTTTTTCCTGTCTGTGGGTTTCACATGGCCCTTTTCATATGACACTACTATCACCTAGGTTGATAATAAAATATTCAACAGTCTCTTCCACTAGAAAGTATGTGTCTATAGAGCAGATAGCCGATTTTGGAAAGCTTTGGTGCCATGATGAACACACAGAAATCCAGTAACTGAGTAATGAATGAATGGAGAAAATATGAATAATTTGTGGGGGTAAATAGATAAATAGATAAGCAATATATGTGTTGGAGTTAAGGAAGTGTCTGTTCCCTCATCTCTTCTATCTACATTTTGAACCAACTGGAAAGTAGTCACAAGAGTCATCATAGATCAAAATATTAGGTCTATTGTGCTAAAGCTGGAAAGGAGACTGCAGTGAGCCTAGGACCAGGATTCAGACTTCCCTTTTTTCAGCCCCTCTCAAACATATTTGCTCATCCACGAAATGAACAGGTGGAAAACACAAGTGGTTTTCTTTAGGGCCAGAGCTTCTCCAGTGAGTTTTCTCCATGGGGGAAAAGGGGTGGGGGTGGAGTACAGAAATAGTTGGCAGACAAATAGCTCACAGGACGGAGGCAATAAAAGGGTTATCTTGCAGGTCAGCAACTAGTTAGACCCCCTACAGAATGAGAAAGGGACTGAAATTTCTCACCATAACTTAGGGTGGCATTTCCTAATAAATAAAAGGATTTGGAAAGGAAGACATCTTTTTTCATAGTATAAGCTGTCTTCCAGTATTTGTACGAGAAGAATATATGACTTCCTTTGAACGGAAGTGAAGGAAAAGAGGCTAAGTTTTTAAAAATGTTATGGTGTACATGTATTTATTCCAAAATACCTACCATTATACAAAAACCTCTCTATTTTTTTTAGCATTTAATCAGATACATCAGACTCTAGGTCCCTTCTCCTTGTGGTAGCAGGAAATGCAGTCTCTTGTGCAATTTTGAGTTTTCCTCTTCCACTTACCCAGAAAGAGTCCTTAAATGACCCCTCCTTAAAAAAAATAAGAGTTGCTAGATTTAGCAAAAAACAAAAAAACCACACAAAACAAAGACCACAAGATATCCATTCATTACCTGAGACATGCATATACTAAATAATTATTCATTGTTGGACTGAAATTCAAATTTAACTTTCTGTAATTTATCTGGCAATACTATTCAAAAGAGAAAATCATCATCACTGATATGCTTATTTTTTCTAGCCCACAAATTCCACTTGAAGGCTCAGTTCCAAAGACCAAGGTTTTTAGAGTAAAACTCCTTAATAGTCTGCTAGTGTTCCAGATACTTCAAAATCTTGTGATTTTTCCTGAAATAAAAAATCATTAACAAGCTCCTGAAGCTTGGCAATCACAAGAATAGTAAAGATTCTTGGAGTGAGGGACTTCACAGAACTGATAGTGTTACGGGAAGTCGTTTGCAGTACTAAGTATTTTTTTAAGAAAAAAATACAAAATAATTGCTCAGTACCTTTTACAGATCTAATATAGAAGACCTATAAGACAATCATTGTCTTTCAGTCATTGTCATTCAACAGGACAATCATTGAATGTCCTTAATCCCTTGATGTCAGTGATGTGGAGACAGGATGACCTGTAATTAAGTGGAAGGGACTAGGGCAGTAGAGAAGTAGGTGAGAGAAAGTAGGGGGCAATTGAAGATGAAGGAAAGTTCTAAAACCTATACTTGCAATTTCATTATACCTGTTTTATAAGACATTTTTTCATTCATTCTAACAATGACAAATGTACTTGATTGCAAGGTATGTATAAGCCACTGTGAAAGATAGGTTATAGCAGTGGTTGAATTACAGAAGGCCACTGAAATTTATGACCTCAATGTTAACTATCATCATTTTTTATTATTTTTATTTTTAATAGAATTCATTTTTTTAAGATTTTATTTATTAGAGAGCATGAGGCAGAGCATGAGAGAGAGAGAGAGCACAAGTGCACAAGCGGTGGGGAGGGGCAGAGGGAGAAGCAGGCTCCCCACCAAGCAGGGAGCCCAAGGCAGGACTCGATCCCAGGGCTCCGGGATCATGACCTGAGCCAAAGGCAGACGCTTAACCAACTGAGCCACCCTGGTGCCCAATAGAATTCATTTTTATGGCAGTTTTAGGTTCATAGCAAAATAGAGCAGAAAGTAGTTTCCAGTTACCCCTTGCACCCACATAAAGCCTTCCCTATTTTTTTTAGTCAACGGTATATTTTATTATACATGTTAGATTATATATTTCATATATGCTTTTAAAACTGCAATTAACAGTTCAATACAAAATTTAAAAAAAATACATGCAGCAGTAGTTTTCAGGCACAGAATTTGGGAAGAATTGGAATGAGTTTTTCCCTAACATATAGTGAATATTATGCATTGTGATAGTGGAATATTTTTTTCTATTTGGCTGACATTTTGATTGAATTTTATTACAATGAACAGCTTTAGTACGTATGATATTGCTAATTGGAAACAATAAGATTTAAAATAGGTTTGTAACATATTTTCTTGAAGTCCTTAAGACCTAAATGATTACTTTTCTCGTAATACAGCTCCAAGATCATCTAATGTTGCCCATATCTGAAGCATCTGCCTAAGAACTACTGTTCTGGAGTGGTATATCGGTTACAATTGAACATACATTGACACATTGTCATTCAAAGTCCATAGTTTACATTAGAGTTCACTCTTGGTGTACATCCTGTGGATTTTGACAAACCTATAAAGCATGTATCATCATTATAGTATCATACAGAGTAGTTCACTGCCCAGAAATTCATCTGTGTTCTCCCTATTCATTTTTCTCTCTCTTGCAATGTTTTTTTCTTTTTTCATTCACATATTGAGTACTTCCTTTGTGTACAGTGATGTGCTCTTCAAAAAATTAGAACAAAAATAATCTCATCATTTCAGAAATACGTGGCATTGTTGAAAATTACATGTAGTTAAATATTACAGTAATATATTTTGCATATTTTAACACAGCTTTATGCATGCTTATAGTATGATTAAATTTTGAATATGGTGACTCAGAGGCACTATGGCAGTATCCTTTGCTATTTCATGTGAAATGCTCTCTCCTGTTTAAAGTAATGTACTATTTTGGTGTAGCTTGTTTTCAAATACAGTTGGTTCTTTATCCAATGAAATTTTGTATTTCTTCAATTTATAGAAATTAACAGGCATTCTATCCTACAATTTTAATGTTGTTTTATGTTTCTCTAGATTCAGAATGTGAAACAATGTATATTCCAGTTAATTTAAATTAACGATATTTAAATGCAGGTAGATCCAACATAGTTGCTAATTTAATGACTCCAGATCCTCTAGAACAGTATGTATTTATTTATAAATATGTCTACACTTATTTATAAATACAATTGCATATTTAAAAATATGTCACTAGAAACCTCTTAGATTTAGGATTATACAGGGCTTTTATCTAACCTAGCGCCCTATGTGTTTAGTAAGTGATATCCACTTTATAGTTTATTTCTCATTTTCCAATTGATTATATGAGGTCTGGGTATGGACTTTTGTGTGACAAGAAAAGATTAAACATATTGACTGTTACTTTCTCCTCAGACACATCTGAAATAAAAGGCTTTTAAATGCCAGAAACGTACAAGAATATAGATAATGGGGGAGGATTAAAACCAAATACTATTTGGGAGCTAGTAATCAGATGAACCAGTGGTAACAGACTCAGAAGTCCTAATTCACTAGTGGGGAAAGCCAAGAAGCAATCCAATTTATACCTCATAATGTCCAGAAGTTCTCATGAATTGGTAGCACCAGGTATCCCTAAAAGAGGCAGTGAAAGTCATGCTTAAAACAAGATTAATTGAAAATCCAACTAAGAAGCAGTGAGGGGACCAAAAACATGAGCTTGGCGACTTTTCTGTACCCTAACTGAATTTCTGTACCCTAACTAAATATTGAAAGTTTATTCTTTAAAAGGGGTGAAACAGACTCTGGGTGGTGAGTCTAAGATACAGTTGAAAAGAAAGACCCAATACCAAAACTAGGTGGATTAAGTGAATGTTTCTATACAAAATTTTGACACCCCTCCTCCACACATACATTATTCATCACTTAACTCACAGAAAACTGGCAGCTAACTCTGTCCTCTCCAAGATGACAAAAGATTCTTTTACGTAGAATATAAGTAGCCCAAAAGGAAGTACTTAAAGATACTGACTTAGCTGATGTCTGAACAAAACAATCAAGGAAATTATAGTGTAGTCTATAGGTATCAAGTACTACATGCATACTTAGAACATCTATACAACTTTTATATAGTTGTAAATATCAGATGTAGTTGTAAATAGATGAACAAAAATAGTTCTCACTTTTGAAGAAGTTCTCTAGCATAGATGCTATAAAATCCCAAACAAAAAGAACATAACAGTTTAAAAGAAACAGACTGTATGTAAGCAAACAGAAAACTTCAAAAATGAACAAACATAAAAACCAATATGAATATTTTCTGAAAGATATAAACTATGAGCATGATACTATAGAAAAAGAATAAGGAGGGGTGCCTGGGTGGCACAGCGGTTAAGCGTCTGCCTTCGGCTCAGGGCGTGATCCTGGCGTTATGGGATCGAGCCCCACATCAGGCTCCTCCGCTAGGAGCCTGCTTCTTCCTCTCCCACTCCCCCTGCTTGTGTTCCCTCTCTCGCTGGCTGTCTCTATCTCTGTCGAATAAATACATAAAATCTTAAAAAAAAAAAGAAAAAGAATAAGGAAATATTCTTAGAAATTAAAAAAAATGAAATAAAAATGAAAAAGTTAATGGATTTAAAGGCAAATTTGATGAAAACTTCAGAGAAAGAAGGGGAAAACACGGATACAGGAATTAGGGAAGAAAATATAAAGTAGTAGCAGTAGCAGTTGTAGTTACAGGAGCAGTCCAATAGGGCCTTCAAAGTAGTCATTCTTAGATCACTGATAAAATGAAGGGGAAAAAAAAATCATCTAATTTTTTTTTTTTTTTCTAAAACAGAGGACATGAGTTGAGTTCCATATTAAAAGGGACCAACGAGTTTCCAAAAGATTAATGAAAATTTCTTTTTGGTCAAATAACGTGAAACTATAAACCATATCACGATATACAAATATATAAATTTTTAGCAAGAGAAATAAGGAAAAACAAGCTCAAAATCGAAGTGACAAAATTCAGAATGGTATTGGTTTTCAAAGAATCAACACTGTCTTGTTTTGCCTTGCAAATTCTAATGTAAATGGTTTCCATACTAGAATTCTATACCCATCTAAACTACTGTGGAATTTGAGCATAATATGAAGATATTTATAGGTGTCCATTATTTGTCTCTTAAGCACATGATCTTAGGAAGCTACTGGTGTTTCATTATAACAAAGAAAACATTATGGGATGTAGGAAAGACAGGATCCAACTAAGAAGACAGTTTAATGGAATTACCACAATAATTCCTGGTACTAGAAACATACACTAGACGTCAACTGCCCGGGTGGAGATTGGGATATTCTGAAAATTTTTCCTCATTGAGTTGATGTTGAATGCTTGATCAGTATCTGAATGTTTGGGAAGAAATTCAGTCAACTGGCAAAGAGTTTTATTTATTTTTTATTTTTTAAAGATTTTATTTATTTATTCGACAGAGATAGAGACAGCCAGCGAGAGAGGGAACACAAGCAGGGGGAGTGGGAGAGGAAGAAGCAGGCTCCTAGCAGAGGAGCCTGATGTGGGGCTCGATCCCATAACACCGGGATCATGCCCTGAGCCGAAGGCAGACGCTTAACCGCTGTGCCACCCAGGCGCCCCTGGCAAAGAGTTTTAAGTTGAGATTTTATTCAACCTGAAATAAATAAAAAATAAGGGAAATCATTAACTCTAGGGAAAACAAACTTATTCAAGACATAAAAGTAATCAGTATAATGCATAACTTTGTTATGATATCATGTATATAGTTACAATGTTTAACTGAATATTTCAACCAAAATTTTATGAGAAGTGTATGTTAGGAAGGGAATAGTTTGGGGTGTTAGACTAAATCTCTCTTTTCCATTGTGAGGAGATAATTTATATGCCTTAAAAAACAAATATCAGGAAATAGCTATATAAACTTATTTTTGAAGAGACAGATTTCAAATGAATGAGTTGAAAGTAAACTTACATTGGCTTCAAAGTCTTATACTGCTTGGCCCTGTTTTAACTCTCTGATCTCATTTCTTCCCAATTTCCACCTAAGTCTGTCTACTCCAACTAAATAGGACTTTTACTCTTCCATGAACACCCTGCAAACTCTGTGTATCAAGGTCTTTGCTTTTGCAGTTTCTTTTCCTGATGTACTTCCTCCCCAAATATCCCTATGACTGGCTCTTCATCCAGTCAGATGTTAACTCAAATGTCACTATCTCAGTGAAATCTTCCCTAGTTAACACATGTAAAACTTCTACCTTCTCTACCAAGCTTCTCATCCCCCTTCCTTGCTTTATATTTCTCCTTAACATTTATTATCTAACAGTACTCTAGATTTTTTTATGTACTATTTATTATCTGTGTCCCCTCTCTACCACCTACTCACAAGTTTAGCTCACAAGCTTTACGAGGGAAGGGGTATGCATTGCTTACTATTGTATCCCCAGTGCCTAGACCAATGTGCAGCATGAAGAAGCTGCTTAACAAATAACCACTAGGTAATAAGTGAATAAATGAATATGTGAAAAGAATAAATTAAAGCATACAATGAAAAATCATTTCTAAAGTTATATAATGGCAAAATTTAAAAGACCATTTTTAAAAGCTAAAATTAAGATTAGCTTCTTTTTAGTGCACATGAATTTTTTAAGCAAGTATCCCCAAAACATATATTGTCCCCCAAAACAAAAGTGGGGGAAAACAGCACTTCCATTTTATAGATGTTCTTCCTTATGAGTTCATGTGGTGTGTTCAAATTTTTCAAAAGGAAAAGTTTAGAAAGAAGAGTTCTGAGATCTGCATATTTTCTCATCTGACATTTCTTATAAGACTCCATTTCATTAATAGTTTCATTATGCAGAATTCAGTTATTGTCATTCAGAAAGAGTTTGGAGATATATGCCATTATAGAGTTTGCATGCATAAATAAGCATATTATTAATAATCGATGGCAATTAGCACACAATGCACTTCCCCTTAAATTTAATTATATGCTTGATTAAGAGTGTTTGGGTACTTAATTAAAATAAGAAGGTCCAAATGATACTTAATTCTCACTTATATTCATATTACAATCCTAATAACTCTAGTCTTCACTCAAACCATGCATAGCTCCTATTAATTTTAATCAGAAGTATGCATGCTCACTGAATAAAGCCTGAAATGCAATTGGATAGGTCACATCAGGGAAAATTGTCTGCAGTCTGACAGTATGGTATGAGGAAAGAGTCTAGCGCAAGCAATTGAACAGAGAGATAATTGTCATAATTGGTTTCAATTAGTTTTTCATAGCTCTTGTGAAGCAATTTCTGTTGTGCTATACCATGAGCTATAACCGGTAACAAAACTAGTTAGCATGATTAATAGATGTCAGTGCTTAAAAAGGTAAAGTACATTCTAAATGTTAAGATCTCAGTGATGATAAATGAACTGAATAACGACGTAAATGCGTTGTTGGGAAACCTTTGCTATTGTGAAATGTGATGTGGTTTGGATAGAATGAAATCAGACACATTCATTGAATTCAAGCCTCATCAATACGGATTTTCTGAGGAGAATGAGTTCATGTGCAGATCCTTTCAGTGTGAAACAAGTGACCATTAAATGAATGTTAAAATGTGGCGCTATCTAGAAACTCACAACATAGTTAAAATCATAGTGAGTTCCTATTAATTTGCTTAAGTAGTCCAAATAAATTTCAGTAGTGCCTAGGGTACCAAAGAAGAAACTGAAGTAGTAAAAGCCTCTCTGGCCACACACTAGTAAATGGTGTAGATAGGATTCAGAGCGGGGTTTCTTTGATTTCATTCCTAGAGCACTTTTTTTCCCCATTCTATTTCATTTTCTGATGATAAGGTCGACTGCAAGAATGCAGCTTAACTGGAACAATCGCCTTTATTTGTTTGTAGTTTTCCTCTACACCTTCAGAGCTGTTCCTTTAGGGAGGAGACATTGAGCAATATTCTGGAAGGATAAAATACTCAGGATTCTTTGTATTCCTTGCTGTCCAAGAGACTCTCAAGACCCTGGTTTCCAATCCCCCACCAGTCCTGTCCCTACAAAGATTATTGTCTCAAAATTTTCTTCAATATGGGACTCAGAATTTTTTTCTCAAAGGGAACATAATTCCCACAGAGATTTGAAATAACTTGGATATATCATATTTTCCTAACTTTCCAGTTTTTGGAAATAAGCTAGTTCTTTAACCAAGTAAGTATTGAGAGCCCAGTATATCTGAATTAAAGACATTGCGGTTTTAAAAATGCACTTTAAGAACGTATCTGCCTTGGTTATGGTCAGCAATCAACTATACAATGTTTACACATTAGAAGATAGAGAACATTGTGGAATTAAAAAAGGAAAGCAATAAAAAGTAAAATGAGATACCTTAAGACATTAGAATAAGTGATCAATGAATATAATAAAAAATAAAATTTTTTGGTTTAAGAGCAAAGGTGATCAACATGGACCGAAGAGTTTAGAAAACTTTATAGAGAAGGTAGGAATTGGTTTAGGTCTCTAAGGGTAGAAACATTTGTATAGGGGTGCCTGGGTGCCTCAGTCAGTTAAGTGTCTGCCTTTGGCTCAGGTCACGATCTCCAGGTCCTGGGATCGAGCCCCACATCAGGCTCCCTGCTCAGTGGCGAGTCTGCTTCTCCCTCTCCTTCTGTGATTTTTCTCACTCTCTCTCTAATAAATAAAAATATTAAAAATAAAAGAAACATTTATGTAGACATAGAAGCAATAGGAGCTATTTCAAATGTACAAACCTGTGAAGCGAGAATACATATGATATATTGGGAAACAGGGAATATTTGACTGAAATAGAGTAGTTAAGCATAGGGAGATTTTGGAGAAATGTAAATGGGCATGATTGTGGGGGTTTTTAACCATCAGGTGGGAAATGGGACTTTCTTCTGTAAGCCAAGTTGGAAGGATTACATGCAGGTATGTTGAAAGCATTAACCTATAAACTCTCCAACAGGGTGATAACCTAAAAATGAGGCAGAAAGATCAGATAAATTCTGTCAATCTCTACTTCACTCTCTAACTGAAAATGTCAGGAAAAAGGGGTGCCTGGATGGCTCAGTCAGTTGAGCATCGAACTCTTGGTTTTGGCTCAGGTCATGATCTCAGGGTCATGAGATCGAGCCCTGCCTCTGGCTCTGAGCTCATTGCAGAGTCTGCTTCTCTCTCCCTCAGCTCCTTCCCTGGCTCATGCTCTTTCTCTCTAGATAAATAAATCTTAAAAAAAAAAAAAAAAAAAAAAAAAAAAAAAAAAAAAAAAAAAAAGAGACAATGTCAGGGAAAATAAATACACATTTCTGAGGCTTTCTTATAGTGAATGTGAATTAAGTTCCACCAAGGATATACACATTGTGTGAGAAAGAAACACGGAATTTAGGCACAGGCCACTTTCCTGCATGTTCTCGCTGTGGGTTTCGGTATCTGTGCTGCAGTTTTACATCACTCTCCAGCATTGTCCAGCTTCCTCTGAGTAAAAAAACCCATTTCTTCCTGCTGTTTAGAGGTTGGTGTTGAGGTGGCAGTGACTCCAGGTAAACTTAATTCCAGGGGTGGCTTCAAGGGAGCAGTTCCCTTATTGGGCTAATTCTGTATAAATCAAGAGGTCCAGTCTACAACCTGTTCCTGGAAACTATGTTAACTCCCTTTATGCTTTAAAAAATGGTTTTTGTGTCTGGCATTGATGAAATATTTGTACTGGAAGTGGTGCGTTAAAAGAAAAGACTGCAACCTGTGTTACTGTTCTGTGGTCAGGAAGAGCAGTGAGGAAGCACTGTGAGCCGCACAGCTGGTGACTGTTCTGTGTGATGGCAAGTGTGGTGACGCACTTGCTGTAACAACGTGGAAGGCAGAGCACTGAGGCTCTAGTTCAAAAGAATGAAGGTAAAGTTGTTAAGGCCTGTGCCTGTTCCTGGCTGTGCCACACAGCTGGTGACTGTTCTGTGTGATGGCAAGTGTGGTGACGCACTTGCTGTAACAACGTGGAAGGCAGAGCACTGAGGCTCTAGTTCAAAAGAATGAAGGTAAAGTTGTTAAGGCCTGTGCCTGTTCCTGGCTGTCTTTGACAGCGTTTGATGATACAGACAAGAGCTGAGGCATATGTTGGCCAGTTTTTATTAAAGAGAAATGGAAGGAAATAGAGTCTAAAATTTTGGTGACCTTTGGGTTGGAAAAGCCAGCTTCTTCTGTACAGTAGGGGATAAAAAGTCTTATCAGAGTCTCTTATTAAGTTTCTTAGTCAAAGGACGGAGGACAGCCCTGGGGCAGAGATGAGATAAATCATGTTGCATTCCTGNNNNAGCTTATTGCTTCAGATTACTCCAAGGTAGTCCCAATTAAAAAGAGAATGAGAGAGATGGAAAGCAGGTTGCAGGTGGGTGGAGAGTGGTCACTGGCACATGAAAATAACTAGAAACAAACCAGTTCCTAATAAGTTTTTGGAGGGAGTTTTAGTCAATAAATCCTAGAAGTCATCTTCAAATCCTTTTGACTGTTCAATTCTTAAGGCAATTTTCAAGTACCAAACCTACATTAGCAGATGCAAGATGTAAGCCCTATGTAATCCTAAGGAAACTCTGCTATACCATACCCACTTCAAATTTTGCCATGTAGAATGTGGACAAGTAAGAACTGTTCAACAGGAAATGCCAGGGAACAGCAGAGGACAGCAGAGGACACAGGACACAGGAGTATCATCTCAAGAACAGTACCAGGGTCTTCCAGGATAGGAGGATCTTCATAATGCCTGTCTAATATGTTCTGTTTATTTTCATGACCATTGACTGTGGAATATTTCCTTTTCTTCTCTTATCCACACAAGGATATTTATTTTGACCATCCCTTTTCTGCTCTAACAGGTACTGGTCCACGAGGAACTAGACTTGGCCTTAATAGGAGGGAGAAAAGGCTTTGCATTTCCCAGAAACTTTGGAATTTGAATAGGATGTAGTAATGAGAAGGGGCTTTGTCAGGAGTAAAGGAAAAGGAGGGAAAGTTTCTCCCAGTATCGTCTGTTTGAATTCAAGATAGCCTGGAATTAATGTTTCTGGAAATCCAGTTCTACCAAGTTTACAAATGTAAGGCCCAAGGGGATGACAGAGCAGGAAGATGGAAGAAATTGTGAGTCCTTGAAGACCTGAGGTCAGAGTCTGATCCTTCCCAGCCAAGACCAGTCAGAGTTACATAGAGGAATAACTGCTGTCTATTTTAGCCATTTCATTATGGGGCTTTACGGGCTGCATTAGCATAACATTGACCCAGGACAGCTAACTTAAAGGCTCTCCAAAGTGTGACCCTAAGATTCATTTCTTAAGTTTCATTCTGTGTTTCCTCCTATGTATGGTATTCTACTTAGGCCATTTAATTTGCACATTACCCTTGACCATATCTTGTACATTTCTCTTTCTTGCCTTTATTCATATGATTTAGTTGACTCTTCTCTTGACTCCTCTCCAAGTAAAATCCTTCTCCTTTATTTCATACGATATTCTTCCTTTTGTATAAATATATAATAGGTAACTTTAAAAAAAATTCAACTGTGGAGTCCATTTTATTATTTAATTGCCAGAAGGTCATACTATACATGCTTTATGTTTCCAATTGAGTTATAAGTTCCAAAAGAACAGACAAGTGTCCTCTTTTTTCTGTCCCTTTGACATTTATACTTCAGGCTTCAGTAATTGGTGATTGATTAATTGATGAAACACAGTGGCATCTCTCACTCATATTGGATGAATATATAATCCAGTAAATTATCCATAATCAGTTTAACACATCTTTTTAAAGAATTAAATTATCCAAAAGTCTTAATACAGATTCTTGTCCCAATTCTGTCATAGGAGAGGAGAATCTATTCATATTTTTCTATTATACTGAATCAAGTTCTCAAATGCTACTCATATAGATGCAGCATTACTCTATTTTTAGAAACTTTAAAGTGAGGATGGCTGCTAATATGCTTCCATTCTATATTTTTATTTCTTCTGCTTTGTTAAAATTCTGGTAGCTACACAGGCTGTAGCTAGGTTTAAATAATCATATATTTTTTTAATAGATCATGACCTTTCCACCCATCTACTTTAATTTAGTTAGTTTACAAAATAAAATACAGTATTGTTTTTCATCAGTTCAGTTTAGGTGGTAAAATTTGTTTTGTAAACAAAACAAAAAACACAGATATTTGAAATTGAAAGAACACTAATTGCCTCTTATTCACAGATCCAAAGTACATATCCGGCAACTGCTAGTCTTGTATATTTTGCAGTGGATTTACTCCATTGTATCTGACCGTTATTTTTTTTATCTTTAATTATAAGTTTTATTTTATTTTTTATTTTTTTTAAATGTTTTTTTATTATGTTAGTCACCATACAGTACATCCCTGGTTTTTGATGTAAAGTTCGATGATTCATTAGTTGCGTATAACACACAGTGCACCATGCAATACGTGCCCTCTTTACTACCCATCACCAGCCTGACCGTTATTCTTGATCTGACTCTAAAAACTTTTACCTGTGCTACCTTTGGACCCTATACACCCGTATCAAAACAGAATGTTACCTAGACAACAAATTTTTATGTATTTGGTTTTACACTAACTGTTTTACTGCTTCACACTTCCTTCCCTTGGAATTATAATCAGCCCACCCAAGGATTTACTTTAATTAAAAAAAAAATAGTGACAATAGATTTTTCTTCTGTTGCTGTTTAAAATACATTGTAATCTGTGTGCGTTCTTCCCTCATCCTAGCCAAATCAATGTAGTAATATATTTTCTTCTTAGACAGATGAACTGAGACAGATGAACTGAGACAGTGAGAATGAGATGAACTCTAAGTTCTCCAGCAGCCAGTAGTTTGTTTGAATCTTTTTCATTAATTTAAAATAATATTGATAAAAAATAATGAGTATTCGTCCTTTTGATTGCCAAATCTGAACCTCTTGGAAGCTTCAGGATAACTTTTACAATGGCAAATATGGCCTACTGTTTGCTCCATTTCCAACATCCCCCTGAGAACTGGAGCATGACCAGCAGCTTAGGAACCATGTTCATGCTTAAGAACTGGTTTATAGAAGTTAATGAATTTTTCATTAAAAAAAAACAGATTTAAATGGCACAGTTATGTAATTTGATCTATAAAATCACATATGCAGCCATTGTGGCCCAATGCTTGTTATGACCCAAGGTTAGTTCATAATGTGCCAACAGCTCTCTTCTAGTCTACTGGTTCCACTCTATTTTTTGTCTCTAAACATTTACTCCTACAAACTCTGCGTGATGATCATCTTTTATATTTTTCTATTAGAGGAAATAACTCAATTAACTGAGCAATCCTTTCTTGTCAACAGCATACCACAAAATGTGCTAAATTCTTTATACATAAAGATGAATTAGAGTCCTTATTCTCAAGATGCTCACTGTCTAGTGAGGAGGCAAATTAAAAAAAAAAATCATTCAGTCATATATACTGAAGTAAAAGTCCATGGGAATAGGATAGATGCAATGGCTGATTCAAAATATTCACAAAATGTTTGCTCATCCAGTCTCCAAGTGAATTCTCAAATGACACCATTTATATCCTATGTGAATGAAATGGTTTAGTATCTTTAATAAAAGAACGTTTTGTACCGCTAAAAAAGTTGGAAAATGTATTAGTTGGTTAAGTGCTTTGAAGTCTCAGGATGAGAGAGGTACTAGGTGGTGCAACTTGATGTTATGTTCCCCTAAATTATTTTTAATCATCTGGGAAATAAAATCCTGAGATTAATTTTCTGTAAGAAGTACAAACAACCTGATTTTACTTCCCTTAGTAGATATAATTTTACAGTGTTTTAAAGCATTGTTAATTGATCTCAGCAGGATCATGCTTCATCTATTTGACTGAATAATTATGCAATTCTGTAGTCATGGTATCTGTTATCCTTTCATTTGATTTTCATTCCAATTTTCAAGGTCAGGTTTTCTTCTTGATATCTTGCTAAATATCTTGCCTTTCACAATTATCCATGTGCTCCTAACAAATTGGGGATTTTTTAAAAGCCAAGGTTATTGTAAAGTGTTTATTGGTATAAATCACTCCTTTTTTTTTTTTTTTTTGAAATTGCTTAGTAGAGTTTTATTGAATTTCTCCAAGGAAAATGTGGTAAAAAACTCTCTTCTCTTATAGTCCTTGATATACACTGTCTTTTAGGATTTAAATTTGTTTCAAAAGTATTTGAAACTTTGTTTTTTAACTTATCTGGACTTTGTTAGGATGCAATACATCAGATATCTTTTTATAATCACTGTGCCTGGCATAATGCTTCATATATGATACCAACTAATAGATGATAGAATTAATCAATGACAGCCATAAGGAAGCTTTGTGAATTTGGTTGTACAAATATCCTACCAGGAGTTGAATTATACCTTGAATTTCAATTATGACCTAGAAAGGAGTAATTGAATTTTACCTTTGACTAAGTTGCTGTTTTTTGACTAATTTTTAAGACATCAGGAATGATCTATGTAGTTAATTAGCATATATTGAAGATATGGCCCTACCACTAGTAGATCATAACTTAATCACACCTATTTTAGATGTCTCAAATGCAAAATTGATTATAGTAAAAATAAACGTGCAATTTGTTGAGCTAATAATAATACGTAACCATATATTACGTACTTGCTCAGCATATAAATGACTTCCATATATTGTTTTATATAGTCATATTAACAGCCTTATAAAGTTGATATCCTTACGTACAAATAGTATGCATACAGTATTCTTGCCTCTCATCTTTTTAATTAATTTTCATGGTCCTATTTACCAATTAATCATTTTCAAGATTGAATTACTATTCAATTTGTAAACTCACAAAGTACATATCATAATACGTATGAAAATCTCTGCTCATATGTACAGTTAGAATAAATTTCATTTATTCTCTCTGAATCATTCCCTTCTCTAGAGCTTATAGTATCTCCTTCAAAAAACATTTAATGACAGAGATAGTTCCTTTTTCTAATCACGAACCTATGCATAGGTTATGTATTCACTACATGAACCTGTCTTTGGACAACCCTTTTGGAGTACTTTTTCCAGTTCAGTTTATATCCTACCATACCCATAAAACCTTGCCAAATCTAATAACTTTTAAAGTTTTTGATTCTCACATTTCAAATTTTGAAACTTTTTTTTTAAATCCAGCTCCCTCCTTATCCTATTTCAGATCTCAGTTTAAACCTGACTTTATGAGGAAATTCTTTTCAGACCTCCTCTTAATCAAGACTAAGTTTTCTCAGTTATATACTTTCATTATAGCTTGCGCGTTTCCTTTATCCCACTTGTCATATTATAATTAATGCTATGTAATTACTTGCTAATTGACTTGGTCAATACCAAGTTAATAAATTCCATGAGGGGAGGGCTGTGTTTGTCATTTGCAAAACTATATCCCCTGAGTACTGTTCATATTAGCTGCTTAATAAACACTTGTGAAATGAATATCTGTTTTTCATGGACAACAACATGCGATTGTGAAATAATCAAAGCCTTTTTTTTTTTAACGTTAGAGACATTTAGTCTTGAGCTACAAATCTATTTATTAGTTGGGTGACCTTAGGAAAGTTACTTAATCTTTCTGAGTCTCAGTTTCTCTTTCTGTACAACAAGGAAAATCATATATGGCATTGGGTAATTTGTGAGATATAAATGGGAATATGAATGCCTAAGTGCCTAGAAAAGAGGACGATTCATAGCTGATCTCAACAATTAAGGCTATTTATTAACCTTTTCAACTGTGTACTCTTAGAAGGCAAGGGAGGTGGTGTTGCTTTAACTGGTACACATTACAGAGCACCAATGTTAACCATAACCCTCAAGAGCTTCTGATGAATAAATTAGTTACTATGTAATTTATAATTATATTTCCTTTCGACTAATATAGAGGAGTGTCAATAAAGTCCAACCTCCATTTGGATTTTTATTTATTGGATCCTAAGTAATTTTTTGCTTTATCAATAATCCCTCACATTTTAGCATGGTTTATGTTGCCAAAATGCCTTCATATTGTTTGCTGATAATTTCAATATCTCTGAGAAGAGAGGATAAATAAAATATATATATTTCTAGCAAAAAACAGATGAAGTTTAATTTGACTCAATCATTTGGACAGAGCAGTAAACTTATATAAAGTGTCCCTGACATCTTCAGAAACATTTTTTGAGTGTAAAGTCTTCAGACTTGTTTTCCAGTAATTTTCTCAGTTCACTGAACTATTCACTCGAGTATTTCTGTTTTCTTTTTTTTTAAAGATTTTATTTATTAGAGCAAGCTAGAGAGAGAGCAAAAATGGGTAGCGGGGGCAGAGGCAGAAGGAGAAGCAGGGAGCCTGATGGGGAGCTCGATCCCAGGACCCCAGGATCATGACCTCAGCTGAAGGCAGACACTTAATCAAGTGAGCCATGAGCCACCCAGGTGAACCCTTGAGTATTTCTGTTTTATCCACAAACACAATCTCGTGGCACAGAGCCCAAGAATAAATTCAAATAAAGCTGCAATACAATTTTTGCATTAAAAATTGATCATTACTCAAACAGTATCGTGACAATTACTTTAAAGTACTCTACCCAGAACACTCCAATCCCATTTTAATCTTTGCTTTATGTTTGGTTCTATAATTGTTTTATTTTAATGACCTAAACTTTCCAATCCATCTATGTCATCTGTTGATGAAAGAAGGTAACTGAGGCTGGCAATTCTGCCTTTTAGATGTAATTATTTACTTCAGGAAAACAGTGATGTGATAAGCAGGGTGTTGTTATTATGTAGATACATTTGGTGAATTAACATGAAAATTCTTTATTGTTAAATCTCAATTTTCCTTAAGAATGATTTTATAATAAACAAAATCACCATTTATTGTAAAAACCATGTATATTAATGATTAGTTTATATTCTGCTTTACTGAACTTCATTTTCCCCTACAATTCAAACTCTTGACAGCTGGTAGAAACAATGCCTAAAACTTAATCTAATTTAGCTAGTTCTGTACTGTCATATTAATTAACAAATTATTTTAAAAAGTTCACATATGAAGCACTATTTTTTCAAAAATCAAGACTAAAAAGTGAATCAGAATATAGCATTTTTGGGTGATGGGTTATATAATTCTTTCAGTTAATAACACATCCTTTGCTGTTAAAATAGACCTAGCTTAAGGAGAAGTCCCAAATTAAAGAGTTGGGAGAGGACAAAAAATTGAATCCATGCACACTGGCTGTAGAATTGGGATCTCTTAAACCTGAATGTGAAACAACTTCATAACTGTCTTCATGGATTACTCAGTCTATAGAGAATGACGGGTAGTTGTTATTTATGAAAGTCAAAAAACAAGGGCAATACAAAGTAGGAATTTTCTGAAGGTGAGAACCAGATATGTTTTAGAATTTTCTTTTTTGAGTTTTATTTTGAAATAGCTGACTTCTTATCTGTCTGCTGACTTAGAAATAATTCAGCCATAAGGCAGGCAATAGATTAGGTAATGTATTAAGATTCCAACCAGTGCTGTTATTCATTCATTGACTCACTTCCTGTGTTTTCCATTTTTATTTTAGGTACTTTGTTCTGGGTAATGTTTATTTGTTCATTTAAATCAAAGTTAAATCTGAGTATAAGAACTATTTAGAGCTTTCTTCTCTCTTTCTCTTCATTCCTCCACCTAACTGCTTCCTGTGAAATAATTTGGAAACTGCTTTTTCTCCGAGATACATAACTTTATGATAATTGAAGTCCTGACCTTAATTATTTTTTAGGAGGTGAGAGGGAAAAGAGTGGATTGATTCTAAGGCCACAAGCGATAGTTTCATTAAAAGAATTTCCTTTGGTATTACTATATTCAAGGGATTGAATGCTCATTCATTTTATCAAAACTTATTAACCTCATCCTCTCTTGCAGCAAACATCTCATCTTTCAATGAAATGAATTTTCCCAAAAAAAACTATTTCAAAATAAACTGTACATTTCAAAAGTATTTTTAAAGAATTACTCAAAATTCACAGACAATAAATATGTTTTAAATTTTGCTGAAAATGAACTTATAAATATGCCTTGGAGAAATAGTAAAGTGAAATATTAGAGATCATTAACCTTGTCTACTGATATTTACAATATTTTACAGATGCTAGTTTATGGTGTATCTTTGAATGCAGAGGAGGGTAAAGGACATTGCCTGTTATTTATAGAAACCATTGATATGTAATTAATATTAGTTAAGTTTTTTTCTTTTCTTTTTTTTTTTTTTACTGTTTTAGGTTTCACACTCTAATTATCCTAAACTGAAAGTAAATGCTTTATTTCTAATATATATAACTCAAGTTCTATAAATCCTCAATACATTTTTCAGTGATTAATCTGACTTTATTTGAAATTTCTGACTGATTTTTTCTTTCACTATCTTTGAAAAGTTTATACAGAAAAAATCATGTTTACTTTGGAAACACTCCCAAAAGTACTATAAACCTGTTATGGCTAAAAATACAAAATTTCAGCTCTGTATACACTTCTCATTTATAAATGGCCATTGCTTTTGTAAAATTACCTGTACATATTATTTTAGTATTTTTACTTACTGTCATTGATATTTTCCATATTATAGTGGCTTATCGGTATTTGGCTTAATATTAAATATTAACATTGCATGGAACTTACTAACTACATAAATTGGCTGAATATCAAAGCAACATGGAAACATACTTCATTTTTGTGTTGCAGTGGTTTTTTAGCTTTTTATTTTGCAATAATTTCAGACTTTCAGTTAAATTGTGAAAATAGTACAGAGTTCCCCTATACTCTTATCCAGCTTCCCGTAATATTAGCATAATTGTCAAAAGTAGGAAATTAACATTTCATCATACCATCAACTATAGCCTACTCAAACTTCAATACTTTTTAGCTTAGTAATTCATTAGTGTGTATTTGTATTGACAATTATTTATAGTATGAAATAATATAAAGGTAATAGAAAATTTAGAATATAATATTGGGAAAAATCTTTCAATTTAGAAAATAATATTGGGAAAAATAATTCTTTCTTAACCTCATGAAGTTCTGTAGGTTTTGCTATTTCTATATATTTTCTTTCCATTTCTTTTCATTTACAGTGAAATTGGATTTTTCTCTGAAATGAATATTATTTTATTATTATTTTTTATTTATTTATTTTTTAAAGATTTTATTTATTTATGTGACAGACAGCCAGCGAGAGAGGGAACACAAGCAGGGGGAGTGGGAGAGGAAGAAGCAGACGCTCAGCGGAGGAGCCCGATGTGGGACTCGATCCTGGAACGCCAGGATTACGCCCTGAGCTGAAGGCAGCTGCCTAACGACTGCGCTACCCAGGCGCCCCTATTTTATTTTTTATTTTTATTTTTTATAATAATGTTTTTTATTATATTATGTTAGTCACCATACAGTACATCCCTGGTTTTCGATGTAAAGTTCAATGATTCATTAGTTGCGTATAACACCCAGTGCACCATGCAATACGTGCCCTCCTTACTACCCATCACCAGCATCTCTTATATTTGTATACTTGCATGATTTTTGTATTAACTAATAAAATAAGGTGATACATACAATATCCTAACATATTGATCTGTTTAAAACTTCACAACTGTATGCACTTCTTATTGTTATATTTTCAGGTTAAACAAATTGGGAATTCTAGCCCAGTCTCTCCAACTTCAAAAATATTTCCATTTCAGTACTGCACTGTGTTTTTCTTATTTAAGTGGAAAAAAAATGTTTCCGCCCAAAATGTATACATATGTTTTCAGAGAAATGCTTTAGAGTTAAGCAGATACATCATAGTAATGAGAGCATATTAATGAAACTTGATTTGCTTATTACAATGTTAGTAGAATGTAACTTTGAAGAAGTCATGTAAATGGTGTTATTAATCTTAGCTTTATTATCTGTAAAATGAGTAATGATGATTTTTAAAATTGCTAGAAAGATTAATATAAAATGTTTAAATTTTTCTAATACAAAGAATGAGACCTAATAGCTTTTTGGTAAAATTTAGTTCCTTTTCCATACTTCTGTGTTATATGTGTTGAGATGGAAGCCATTTCCTTTTATTATGACACTTTCTGAAAGGAAAAGAGACATCTGTATCTACATATACTTTTTAAAATCTAAAACATCAAAATATGTATTAAAATAACTGTAAATTCTCCTTTTCTCCCCCTTTATAGAATTGCAGAGTAGCTCTTGTGGAAACCCAGGAGTCCCACCCAAAGGTGTATTATATGGTACACGGTTTGATGTTGGGGACAAGATCCGCTACAGCTGTGTAACTGGATATATTCTTGATGGCCACCCTCAACTCACCTGTATAGCCAATTCAGTGAATACAGCCTCATGGGATTTTCCTGTTCCCATCTGCAGAGGTAAAGAAAAAATATTTATTTTTATGCTGATTGACTATTTGTTTGACACAATGAAAACATTTTAAAAGTGAGAGTTGCAATCTGACAGTGTATTTGCAAAATGTGTTTGGCACTTGGGGTTCAAAATTTGAAGCTTAAGAGAAATACGTATGTGTATATGTATACTACATAAGTTTAGAAAAAATGCTTGTCAAAATAAGACATTACTTGTGAAATGAAACAGTTCAATATATCTCTATATACATATTTATGCATTGTACATAAATGTATTTTTGTATTTATATTAGAAAAACATGAAGTTTATGATGTTTATAAATTTAATTGTCAAAGTCATAATTTTGTTTACATTTTGAAGTATTGATTGAATCTGTGAATCTTTTAAAGATATCTGGTGGAAGAGTTAGCTTGGGAATTTGTGAAAGAAGAATGCTATATAGTTCATTTAATTGATACTGATAAAAATTATTTGTATTATGGGGAAAACAGTAATACTCTAATGTGGACAAAGTTTCAAAGTACAGTGCCTGAAAGATAGAACATGTTCAATGGAAGCTGAATTCATGGTTGCATTTTGCCCACGGAAATTTCAGAGACCTTTATCGTTTTCTGTGTGCTTACTTTTCTAACAGAGAGAGATAAATGAGTTGTATCTCTTTTATCTTTCGGCATTTGCTTCCTGTATGAATGGGAGGTAGGAATATCCAAGTGCTGATCTCAGTTACTTTGTAGCTTCCTCTCTGACATGTGGCTGCAAGTACACGCGGGAAAGGCCCCTGAAAATCAGACATAGCTAATTATCTCTGCTTTGACAACGACCATAGGAGTGACTTCTGGCAAATCATATCAACTCTTTCAGATTCATTTATCTCACTTAACCAGTGAGAGAGAAAAGAACAACAACAACAACTATTCCATTTGTTGTGAAGATTAAGGAAGAAAACCTATACCTGCCGCGCATTGGCCTTCTTTCAGTGTTAGCTAGCTACCTTTGCTGCTACTGCGGTTTCTACTCTTACTGCTGCCTTGACTGCTGCTATTTCTGACTACTGTTAGCTACCATTTATTTGAACACTTAGAACACCATTTGGATGCTATAGTGTACTAAGAAATTTATAAGTATAGTCACTTTTAAATTTTCATTACAAAACTGAAGTGCAAAAATTTTGGAATAACTGCTGAAGTTTACTCAGTAAATGTCAAGAACTATAAAGAGTCAGATTTTACTCTACTTGCAAGTTAAATTTCTCTGCCACAGTTTCTTGGGTGATGAAGACCCCAGTCTTTTGGGTCAGAAATAGAGGAGAATTTATTATTCACAGAAGTGTCAGCAGCCGGAGTATTAACATTTGTGGCAGTTCTCTAAGCCCTGATTTTCATAGAATGATATGAAGAGTATGAGGTTCCTGCACACATCATAGGTTAGGTATTATAGGAGAAAAACCATGAGCTTAGGGAAATGGAATCCTTTGTAAATGAGCGTGTCTGCCCTTTGCTCTGGAGGGCATCCCTATCTCTATCCCCTCAAGCTTATAGGCAAACTTGTCCTTTACTCTGGTGGAAGACACTGTCCTCTGAAACTATTTGTTGTACAAACATCTTTGAAAAGATAGTTTAGTAAGAAGAGCAGAAGGGCAGTTGGAATCTCTGCTTACAAGATGTGAAGAAATGTTAGAGTCCATGGAGAAATTTCTCTCAGTTTGGGGTGTGGTGGGGATGCTAGATTTGAACCCATTCTGTTTGTTGCAGAGCCTAAGCTGTGTTACCCTTTTGACACTTCACCAAAATTTGCATTTCTCTTCAGAAGTATTTTATTATAAGAAAAGAAATGGAGTTTTACATTTGAAACAGTCAAAAGACTGTAATCATTCTTTAAAAGCATAAAATTTCTGAAATCAAAAGGACTTATTAAGGTTCATAAAACCAAGAAGCATTTTAAAGAGATTTCAGTGGAGCACTACCAGTACTACCTGAATATTATTCCTGTTGTTGGGCTCCTTCTTCATCTCACTTCAGATAAGAACCTGTGGAACCAGGAAGATCTGAGTCTAAATATTAGATGTGCCCCTAATGACTAGAGCCTTTGAGCAAAAAGTATATTAATTTTGGAAACTATTTTTAGCTCTAATAGGATGAAGAGATGGAAATACTAACATCAGTACTGTTAGAGTTTAATCTGATAGCATATGTAAAGTACCAGATACCTACTAAACTATTATTTATGCTAGCTTTGTCTACCCAATTTTCCTTCGCGCTTTTTACCCATCTCCTCCCTAAAGAAAAGAATTACAGTCAACAAAAAGTGGGTGGATAATATCCATTATCTTATATCCAAGTCTGACCCTAAAACCAAACTTCTGTCTTGTTATTACAGTTTTGTTTTCCCAGAGTATGTACTCTATTTCTCCCCCCTGAATTTCTTCAGGCTTATTTGATTTAACTTCCATTTTAACCTCTATGATTTTTATCTGTCAAAAAAAAAAAATGATATCCACTATTTTTGGAAATTCTGCCTGCTCAACTTCAATATGCTAAGCTTACCTTTTCTTCTCTTTAACAGTGATACCAGTGAATAAATTTACTCATTCACTCATCTATTTATTAGGGCTATATCTTGTATAAAGCATTATTTTGTGTACTGAAAATCCAAAGATGATTAAGAAACAGGTCTTGCCTTTAAGAAGGCAGTTCTAGTGGGTCTGATCATTATGTAATCAGATAATTACAATGATGTGTGATAAGTACTTCAATATCAGTATCTGTAGAGTGTGTTAGACACCTTGATAAGGACGAGCTTAATTTCTCTCAGTTGAGTTGAAGAAAGTTCAGGTAGGGACAACACTTTAAGAGAAAATTTCACAAAGGACTGGCTAAAAATAAAAACTATATAGAGCAAGAACATTTTCAGTGAGGCAATAATTTTCCTTTCTAGCCCTAAGAGTAGTTCTGGTGTGTTACTAATATTCACTGGCTAAAGGTAGAGTCTATGAAGTCAGACTTCATAGAGCACATGATCTAATTTTCTAAGGAAAAATTTATTTCCCATTAAGCACTTTTTTTAAACTTAAAGAATAGGGGAATAGAGTATTTGGATTTTGTGTGGTTGTCAAAAAGAAAAGATAGATTATTTAGACCATGGCATCCCTCCTCTGCTCTTTGCCACTTGATAGCATACTGATTCTTTAATTTATAACTTTGCAGGGGGCTGATAACCCTGTAATGATCTGTTTATTGCTTTCCCTATAGTTTACATAGTGTCTCTCCTTGATGAAACCCTTGCTTTTAGAGAATTCTTTTGATGCTTCCTAACAATGATAGTTTAATTAAGAAAAACGAATGCCACGTCAACCTAGAGGGTATGGTGCAAAGGTTTTTGTGTTTGTTCACAAGCAGGATGTATTTTATCAACACTATCTGCTAGTATTTGAAAAAGACAACCAACTGCCTGGTGCTAGGCAGTATTCTAGAAAAAGTGAAAGTGAACTCCTATGTTGTAGGTCTGGATTGGAAATGCCTGGGCCACGTGCCTTTTCTGTACTCCCTCCTTTGATAGACATTTCTATGACATTTATTCCCAGTGAGTTGCGACGTGGCCCCAGAGTCCTTCTCAACTCAGTGCTCCCAACATTCCTTACTAATTAAGAGCAGTTGGCAGACAAGGTGAAATGGATATGCTATTCCTAAATTAAATGTTCTAAAATTCATAATGATATTCTATATTCAGAATGACATTTTGATATATACACCCCAGGGCAAACTAATAAAACTGTTTATAAAAGTTATACATGAACCTAAACGTTGGTCTGCAAAAAGTCAAATCATTTGATGGAAGAATTAACCTATTAAGATTTAAGTCATCAATCATAGAATATTTAAGGTTGTATTAGGATGAATTCTAGATTAATTAAAGAAAATTTTAAAAGGCGTTATATTTTAAAAAGGTGTTCTATTTTCTTGTTTGAGTATATTTATAGCCCAAAGTAAAGATCTTAGAATCCATAGGGGTTTCAGGGAAAGCAATGATCAATGAAGGGATATGATGTTGTCAAATGCTGACAAAGTTTATTTTGATCTGACAGATGAGATCCTTTTGGGGGAAGGCTTCTTCTTTGTTAGTGATGTAGATGTCATATAGTCAATTGGTGCCATGTGACCTCAACCAAATATTCTACAGGACAGATAAGCAAAAGGGCTGATGAGGGAACTGTCTCTTCTGACAAAGCAAAAGAAATTGCCATTAGCTACATCAGCAATGAGGAATGAGAAGTATCTTCAAAGTTTTATTCTTGGGAATAAGAATGCCTTCCATGACAATGTGGTAAAGAAAACAGTTTATGGAAAGAAGAGCAGCAGCTTGTTTTGTCAGAATATAACTTTATTCTTCTACTTGAAACCTTCATCAATAATTCTGGATAAAATGTGTTACCCAAACATGGAATTAGGAAGAACAATTAGAGGTAATGGAGAAGGGGATAGAGGAGGGAAGGTTTAGTCAGATGTTTCTACATGCGAATTATACTGAAGCCTTCCACAGAAATAGTGATTTCAGATCAAGGTTAAAAGTAAAACAAACAGCCAAAACCAAACAAACAAAAAACAAAGCCCCAAACATCTACTGCTAGAGAGTGTTGACAAGAAGTAATGCTTGTAAAGGATATATTGTAAGGCTAGTGGAACCGGATGTTTAATGTGTTTATATGTTCCCTTGCTCAGTATTAGAAAACAGAAAATGCCATTTATTCTGTGTATTTGCCCTGATTACACACTTGTGCATGTGTAAATGCTGAGACATGATATTCAGAAATATGCTATGTTAATAATAGGTCTGGTTATTGATAAAACCTAAGTACAAAAATAATTAAATATGAAAACTGGAAAATAATTTATAGAGTTGAGAACAAAATACATAAATAACTTAGTTCATGCTTCTATTCATTTCTATATAGTGCTTAAACATAATACTGAGCTACAAATTGAAAAATGAAAATATTTTCTAATATGAGATTTTCTGTGCTAGATCAAAACAGAGTCCAGTATTTTTTTTAATTCCCTATAACATTACTTTTTAAGATTTTTTTTCTTTTGAAGCTAAAATCTTGAATCCTCCTTTTTAACATTTGAAAACCTAGTAAATTGCCTTCTTTTTTCTTGAATCCATTCCCAAAGGAGAGAATGTTTTATAGTAACTCCCTGAGTCATAGAAAGAGTAGTGTTAGTGATAAATTGTTCTATGCAAAAGAAAAAAAGAAATTAAATTCACTGTTGAATATCAAAATGTCATGGGCCACACCATGCATTAAGTATTCTTTTTGAAATTGGGGCTTTTATGGTTTAATTTAGTCGATTTCCAAAGATGTTATTGTATTGTATTTCATGATGGATTGATTGATTTAGAGAGCACAAGCACATGAGCAATGGGGGTGGAGGGGCAGAGGGAGGAGGAGAGAGAGAATCTTAAGCAGGTTCCATGCCCAGTGCAGAGCCTGAGGCGGGGCTGCATCTCATGATGCTGAAGTCATGACCTAAGGAGAATCAAGAGTCAGTTGCTTAACTGATTGAGCCACCAGTTGCCCCCTCCAAAGATGTTATTTTAAAATATTATCTCAGAAAATATTTTAGCAGACCTAGTTTCTCCACCACACTTGCCATTATTATCGGAGCAACATTATTTGGGCACCACATCTTGCTTTCATTAGCCCCGTCATTTCACCTAAAGGGGTCTGGTCCCTTTTTGTGAACTGCTATATTTGACAGTCATGAGGAAAATATTTTTAGTATGCCTTTTAATAAACAAGGAAGTTATGCATGTATTACATGGTAATGGGCTTATACAGTTACCTCAAAGACTGTCAAGCCACAAGGAAAGACTTGCAAGTGTCCAGGTCACTTGCTACTTCATCTCTCCCTGGAAAATGTATGCTTTTCCATCAGCTGATCAGGCCAGCACTCAGTCGCCCTCTCATGTACTCTAATCTTGTCCTGAAAAGTCCATTTGTGTGATAAAATGCTGAAAATGTCCTGATTAAAATACTAGTATGATGGAGCAAAGGACACGCGATTTATCTTTGAGGGCATAAGATCTGCGAGCTGATTTGCCGTCCTGCTATGTACTACCTGAGTGTGTTGTTTCTTATGTCAGAAACTGAAAATATTTTTACCTATCTTAGGAACCTGTGAATGTTAGAGATTAGCTTAAACGAGGTATATTTAAAAATATTTGTGTAATGTCTAGCACATAGAAGTTACTAAAAACTTGCAAGTTGTTTCAAATACTAAAAGAAAGTAATTTAAAAATATTATAGACATAATAGCTATCACTTGTGTTATATGTATTCAGTATATTTAAAAATACCTGTTGACAGTTAAACATGTACCTACAGCTCTGATATAATGGAGAATGCTTTTCAAGATAACAGTAAAAATTTCTGTGAAGGGTGGATTCTGGACTAATATAATAAAAGCCTTGCTTGCTTTACATCTCTGCTACTGAGAAGGTATAGAAACTTTATCTAGTTATTTAGTTTTTTCAGATCTTAGTTTTCCCATAATAGGGGAAGTCCTCACTACTTTATAGTATTATGATGAGGATCATATTAGGGAATGTATATAACATGCCTAATCTGTAATAATCAATAAGTAGCAATTTCCTTATTTCTATCATCATCAAAACAGGTATTTGAAAACCAATAACATTAGAGAATGGACATGTCTTGGACCATATAGGCAGTGGAATTAATTTTTACCAGAGTTGCAGTGGTTAAGGGGAATTTTAAGCCCCACATTAACCTAGAAAATTAGGTTGGGATCAGCAAGTAATATACATCAGTGGTGAAAATGTTTCTCAAGGGCAACAGCATTTCTGAGGCATTCATTTCTAGAAGTTCTCACACTTGATGTATATTCAATAACCTGATATATATTAAGAAGTCATTTTTCACAGGCCACAATGCTAAGTGCAGTGATGGATGAAACAGCCCAGGCCTCGTGAAACTCATAATCTATTGGATATGGGATCTTTTATTTGGAAGATGATCTATTTGGTGACCTGGAAAAGATAGAACGGCATTCTTGTGTAAGCTATAGGTGCTGGCCTTCCAAGTGTTTCTGATATTTAGAGAAGAAAATCAGGATCTTGTATTCGGTAAGAATGTAATTGTCCTGTTCCCTGCTACTGCAACTAACAGTGAGCTATTACTTTAACATTCAACTCACATATTATTTTCCCCATATGGTATTAGCATGTTGTGTCTTTCTCCATTCAGGAAGCTATAACCCCCCCCCCTTTCACCCTCTATAAGATAATTCAAACATTTTTGTGGCTTTACTCAGTTGTCCAAGTTTTTTGTTTCTTCATCTGCCATTCTTATTATAAACAAATTCATGTTCTTTGCCAACAAAGAGACAGTCATTAGAACTGTATTTTTTTGTATTAGAGGTTATGATAATATATTGTTAATTTGCAGTAGTTTGGTTCTTTTTCTTTAATGGAATGATTTCCATTTCTTTCTCTTTCTGTACAATTCTTACAAAAATGCCAACAATGTGTATTTTGACAATCAAAGGAAAAAGTGAATTTCCTTTTTATGTGACTGAGTCTTCAGATGTTTATGCCTGTTTGGTAGAATTTTGAGCCATACACTTCCTTGGAAGTTTTGTTTACTTGGAGTTTTTGTCGACTTGTTTTGACAAACAACAATTTAAAATATTCTAAGTGAAAGATCTAAATTATTTGAGGAAAGTGTATATTTTTGAAGAAGCTACGTCAAATAGTTCCATAATATTGCGCCCAAAATAAAAACAGAATTTTAAAAGCATTAAGCAGTACTCATTTCCAACACTTATCTACATTTCAAAACATGTAGAAAGATAGAAAATTATATTATCTTGGTGTCTGCAAAGCATTCACATGATTATATGGGCTCATAACTTAAAGAAAAAATGATGGAGTGTGCTTAGCCAAAAATATGTTGACAGCTTCAGAATTTCCTGTGGTGAAATAGACTGTTCCGTGCATAAGAACCTATAATGTCATACTAGGATTTAAGCTCAGTGAACCACAGTGATGGCCATTTGGCATTCTGTTACTCTAAGCTACCTCAAGTCAAAATTTAAGGCAAAATAATTTTGGATAAAGGAGGAAAGGGAATGGAAGCCAATCAAAGACATTGAATAATGCCATAGGACACATTTTAGTAGATGAGCTTTATATGAAAATTCCCTGTTTTTTGAGCTAAGAAAGCCCAGTAATAAGAGTTTTTATAAAGTTATTCTGGAAGGACACTTTACACATTTTTGGTCTTAAGCTCTATGCCCCCTGTTACAGTTTTATCAGTCACTCGCTTAGTAATTTATGTTTAGGGTGTGTCTGGTTGAGTCATTCAATGATGAAAGATCTTACATATAGTTACTAGCGGAGAACAAAATGAAATTCTGAAACTTGAATGTCTTCAAAAACTCTACTTTTTTGTTCTATTGTTTTAATGTGCTTGAATTCTAAAATCTTTCTATAGTCACTTTCCTTAGGCTTTTCCCAAATATAAATCTGACCCCACAGAGCAGAAATAATTTTATTTTTACTATAAAAGTCTTAAGTATGTAAAACTGGCATTGAGTATCTTAAATTTTTAGGGAGTCTTGAAAAAAAATAAGTGTTTTTCTATTATTTTTGTTCTCATATTTATGTCACTAATTCCTTGTGTCTTGACCAATGCAATTTTCTCTTATTTACTGATCCTTGTTTTTGGGGTTATCACAACATTCATACTAAGTTAAAATATTAAGATCATTTATTTAAACTTGTATTTAATTTTTAACTAATTAAAAAAACTAATGCAGCATTAAAAACATGATACATATAGCAAACAAATTAAATGCAAACAAGGATAGCTATGTTAAGAGAAAATTTCAGAGGAATGAGATGAAACCAGGAGCAAGGTTAATATACAAAGATCATGTTCTGTATTCTTACATATTTGTTAGAATCAGCATTAAGTTTGATTTTAATCCATCTGGGAACCTAAACAAATTGGGAAAACATGATTACTTCATAGTCCACAAAGTAAAAACAATTTGTGATGCAAAACCTAACTTTCAAAGTAGAGTAAGAAACTTCTTACGCAGTACATCATAAGGAAAGTATAATTTAATGATCCATGTCCTTTATGATATCTGTAAATTTGAACTCAGAGAAAGAACTTTCCAGGGTTGCATCACATTTTTTTCTGATATAAAATGAGGCTTTGCTATGGAAAAGATCAAGGACCGTATTCCTAGAATCAAAACACACATGCCTGACATCACTGCCCAATAAGAGTGATCTATAAATCTATCTAGATTTAGTTCTAACTGAATTTTTTTCTTATTTTTAAAATTTGAATCTCTTTGATACTTTATAAATTTGGAATTTGGCCACTGAGAACAGAGCCAAAAGGACAATGTTTCTGCATTAATATCTTAATTTTTAAAAAATTTTTTCTTTGAATAGGTGTTTATTTCCAGAATAATTTGGTTTTTGTATTTATACCTTTTACACAGAAAATTCAATATGATATAGCTTTTAGAGACTTCATGCTTAGTATTAATTTGTAAGTACTTATTTGTAAATACTGTTATCAGTTATTCCAGAATTTCTGAAAATGTATGATTGCAATCTCATAACCTTTTCTAGAATGACTCCTGGTGCTGAATTTTTGTATCTACAATTTAAAATGCTGAGAAACAAACTGAGGGCTTCAGAGGGGAGGGGGTGGGGGAATGGGATAGGCTGGTGATGGGTAGTAAGGAGGGCACGTATTGCATGGTGCACTGGGTGTTATACGCAACTGATGAATCATCGAACTTTACATCAGAAACCAGGGATGTACTGTATGGTGACTAATATAATATAATAAAGAACATTAAAAAATTATAAAAGGAAAAAAATAAAATGCTGATTCTAAACAATGGTAATGAGGTCATTGTTAATTTAATTGCATATTTAGAATATTATCACATTACAAAGTATCATGCCTCAATAAAAATACTGGGCATGTTATTGCTGTCCCTAAATTTCATTCAAACACCTAATTTGATGGTTGCAATGTTAATAATAAGACATGAAAATTATAGCAACATATTTTCATATTAAAGGTGAGATAACATCTTTGTATTTAAATTCACTTAACAAATGCCTATTGATTCACAGTGATAGAAAAAGGATACACAACGGTTACAAATTTTAGGGATCTTATAATGTCTAGGATGTATGCATAAATAACTACGTAGTATAGTATAGATAGCCCCTTATACCGCATCTCCCAAGAAAGGTACAAATAATATGTAGATGCAGTTGAGGATTTGTCTTGGTGAGAAATTAATCTTGATGGAGACTTGAAAAATAAGTGATAATATGATGATATATTGTATTATTTCCTTTTTATCTCCTAATAATTAATGAACACTTTCTTTGGGTCAGAGATAGTTTTGAAATCTGCCTGTAATAACCCATTTAATCTTCATACTTATGCTTTACAGAATGATTACTATCTGAATCTCCATTATATAGATAGGGAAACTAAAGCACAATGTGGTTAAGAAAATTTCTCAAGATTGCATAGCTAGTAAAAGGCAGAGCTAGGATTTGAATTCAAGCAACTTGGCTCAAATACCATTTTCTTAACCTCGGTACTATACTCTCTTCCCCACTGTCTTGATTATAAAACTTTTTCTTTCCACTTTTTCTTTAATTTTAGCCAATGTAATTGCTTAACACTTTTCATTAAATTAAGTCTAACTAACCACACAAACAAAAAGTCTTAATTTTATAACAATCTACTGTGTTAAGCTACTGCCTTATTCCTCTACTCATTTCAACTAAACATTTATTAATAATAGTCTTTCCTTGTTTCTTTGTTCTTTACCAAATACTTTTTTAAGCTTTCAAGCTGTTTCAATGGGTAAAAATAGAGAAAGCACTTTCCAGGGCTAGGGAGAAAATGTATTTAGTCATATATAATGTGCATAGTCATGTGCATGTTTGTAGGTACGGTGATGTAACACATCATTTGGGGAGACTAAAAATGAATTGACTTTGGCTAGTGGAGACAGATGTAGAGGGGAGGAGAGATTACAATTTCAACTGAAAACATTGGTCGAAATCATCTTTTGGAGTATTTTGAAGTCTAAAGAGCTTGAAACTTATCCTCTAGGCAGGTGTAAGCCATTAAGTATATTTGAAAGTGTGATGTCAAGCATTTTTTCTTTTTGACAAGATAGCAACTGCTGTTCATGTAAAATTACCCATCATAAGTGAGAGACCATTAGCTATGGGCAGAAGGTTTGTGTCCTCCATTTTGCACACACAAAAACATTTGCACGGAAGTGGAAGATAATTGAGAGAAGTTTCTATCTGACATTTGTCTTGTTTAGGATGCTGCAACAAAATACTACAGACTGGGTGGCTTATAAACAACATAAATTTATTTCTCACAGTTCTGGTAGCTGGGAAGTCTAAGATTAAGGCACTGGTATGTTTCCACATATGAATTTTTGGGAGACACATAGGTTCAGTCTATGCCACCATCTCAACAGTAATAACACAGCTAATATTTATTAATTCCTTATCATGTTCTAAGACTATATCTAGGCATTATAGTATATGGATTATCTCATTTTACCTTTACAAAAACATACTAATTGGTCATGAATATCTCATTTCAAGTATCCACTGAGGCATGTGGAGGTTAAAAAACTTGCCAAAGTTCACACTGATATAATGATTAAAGTCTAGTAAACTAGAACCATTTTCTGTAGCATCTTGGTAAGATTCTAGAACCTGTGTAACTTTCCAGTGACAGTTAATTGTTTCTATGCACAATACTCTGGTTATTGAAAGGAGGACTATCCTGATCACTTGTGAATGGTGAGTGAATCCACCTTCACTGACTTAGACAAATCAGGATTCATCCCCTGGGGCATCTGTAAATGCTTAGAGGATAGGCTAAAGTTTCCATTAGCAGCAACAACAACAAAAACATCGAATTGCTATTGATATCTAGCTTATTAACTAGTAAACATTTAGTTAGGTAGGGGGCATTTTATCAGAAAGGCCATCTTTAAATTTTTTTGGATATTATCTTTCCTTTCCCACAAGTTTTAGCATCTTCAGTATATGGTCTGTTTTAATTCAACATCTGTGGTCTGAACAGACCATATTATTTTTAAATCATATTGCAGATGTTTTATTTAAGGATAAAGGGTTTCTAGGTCAGCGACTAAAGGATATTATGTGGTATGTGGGGGTAGATTATTTCATGGGGACATTTATTTGATTTCTTTCCTTAGCAATCCCCAGTAATCTCAAAGGGAAAGTGTTCAGTTATATGGGAATAATTTGTTTTCCTGAATCCTTCTAAAGTTTAACTAAAGTTAATGTTATATTAACAAAGTGGATATTACAAGTTTTTGTATGCTATTGATACACACACAAGGTCCAGGGAAAGTTAGTTTCATTCAATGCGATGACATTCTTCCATCAACTATCAAAATTTAGAATTCTTCCTAAACTACTCATATAATCCATATATGGGGCAAGTGTTTAAGATGCAATTAAAGATGGTAAAGGAATAAAGAAAAAATAGGAAAGAGAAAATGTAAAAACACTTCAAATATTGCTATATGACTGAAAACCTTGTGTATTTTAGCTATTCATGTTTATTGGATTCAACATTAAAAAATATATCACCATCACTTGCAGTCTTCTAGCTGAATCAATGGAAATGATCTAAAATGCATCAATGAGCAATTTATTATTGAAGGATATGTTAAACAACCTTCCTGAGTCTTTTCTGGATGATCATAGAAAAAAATTGCGTACGATTATATCTCATGTTATTACAGATTTCTGTTTTTCAAGTTATTTCCCAGTAAAACTTGTTATCAAATAACATGGGTGAACAATTCAAAGTATGGGGTATTAAGGAGGGCATGTGTTGGGATGAGCACTGGGTGTTATATGCAACTAATGAATCATTGAACACTACAACAAAAACTTATGATGTACTATATGTTGGCTAACTGAACTTAATGTAAAAAAAATAAAGTATTTGCCTCTATAACTTTATTTTATTTTTTATTTATTTATTTATTTATTTTTTTATTAATAATGATTTTTTATTATATTATGTTAGTCACCATACAGTACATCCCCGGTTTTCGATGTAAGGCTCGATGATTCATTAGTTGTGTATAACACCCAGTGCACCATGCAATATGTGCCCTCCTTACTACCCATCACCGGTCTATCCCATTCCCCCACCCCCCTCCCCTCTGTAGCCCTCAGTTTGTTTCTCATAGTCCATAGTCTCTCA
>NW_024427107.1:55768296-55806053 GCF_017311325.1 Ursus maritimus | reverse complement strand
CCGTGCACGGTTTACAGCTCCCCTCTTGGTACCTCAATACTCAGCGCTGGAGGTGTTCATTTGTAGAGATCCAGATGCATCATCCTGCGTCTCAGGCTGATTCCGTGGTTATTTAGGCTGGTCTGGTACCTATCCAGCTCGACTCAGGGGACCGGCTGAAAAAGGGGTCCCCTACTCCTCCGCCATCTTAACCTGCCTCTATAACTTTAAAGAATATTCTATCAATTTGTGTTTTCAGAAAAATCAAGATATCACTTTCACTTATAATTATTTACAAATGTGTTAATGACCATCATTTCTCCAGTCTCTAATATGTGGCTTTTTTAGTGTTGTCTTTGCTGAGCACTAGTGTTTTGATTAGCTGATAGGAGGTGAAGTTTTCATGCTGTAATATTTTGACATAGCAGCTAGCAGGAATGGTGGGAAGAGGGCACTTTCATTGTTTTCCATCATTTGAAAAATAATGCGATCAGTTTATATCCCACAGCGTCAATCAAGTGACCTTTAAATGTATTTTCTGTTATTTTGTAGGAACAAATTATTAGTGAGGAGTAGTTTAATCATTTAATGAGAACCTCTGTCTATTTCAGTGACTTTTCTTAATTAAATTTAGTTTAACCCCTTCTACCCTCATGGATTATTCAGCTCAATAGAGATATTATAATGGACTTCTTTGGGCATGTTTGAGATCAAGTGACTGTAGTTTAGGAAAAGAAGTAAAGGCTTGAGAATTACTAAGAAATCATGAGAGTTTTTTCATCTTATTTAATATATAAAATTTGACTAATATGGATTGTATCAGAACAGGCTAGGTCACATGGCAATAACCAATAATCCTACACTTTCAGTATCTTCATAAAATGAAGGTTAAAGTTTTTCTCAGTCTACCTATTGAGTGCAAGTGATGGTTGAGCTCTACTTGCCATAGTCACTAGCTAACTCAGGGTTATAGAGGCCACATTTCAGGATCTTTTCCCATAACTGCTATGGCAGAAAAAAAAAAAAAGTACAACCAGGTACTATTTCTTAACATTTTGGTCAGATACCACAGAGTACATCTATTTTTATTTTATTGGCCCAAACAAGTACCATGATTATAAATATTTCAAAAGTGGTAGAGAAATACAAGCCCACCACAAAGCTGGAAGAAAGAGAGTATTTGTAAACATTCATAATAGGTACCATATAGTTTTAAGGAACAGGTATTATATCTGGAGTTCCTAACAAGGGCTCCCCCTTTTCTTAGCGAAGAAGAACCATTGATATTGGCTACCAGGCTAAATGATCTCAAAGACAAATAATAAGAAAACTATTTAGAAAATCTTGCACATTTTAAGAGATCATCTGACACCATCTTCTTTATTTTCTTCCGTTACTTTTTGCTTTCCTAAATGGGGTGAGAAAGATTATTACTCCAAATTCCAGAAATATTTTACCTGTTATTAATTTTTTATCAAGTGTTCCCATTAAAAATTTCATACATATACATATATATTTTAAAGATATATTTATTTTAGAGAGAGTGTGGGGGGGAGGTGCAGAAGGAGAGGAAGAGGGGGAATCCCAGCAGACTCCACACTGAGCACAGAGCCCAGTGGGGGGCTCGATCCCACGACCCATAAGATCATGACCTGAGCCAAAATCACAAGTCGGGAGGCTTAACCAACTGAGCCACCCAGGCACCCCAATACATATACATATATTTTATATATGCACATATTTATAACCAGCATATTTTCTGTTCATAATAATATATGCTGTGTCCAAAGTGGATGGTTATAAAGACCCTTAAGCTTAGGGATAGGCTCTTTGACTTTTGAAAACTGTGGGCTCACAGAGTCAACTCAAGTGATGGAATTCAACTTTATGTTCTCTTTCATCATTTCATCTCTTGCATCATTTAATACAGGAACAACCTTATCATACATGTGGTTCACAAATATTTCTGTCTCTTGTTCCTGCCCCTCTGCTCATTGTTGAATCAGTAATGTCAGCCTTTCTTTCTGGTGACATCTGATTGCTTTGTATCCTCCCCCCCCCTTTTTTTTGGTCTGGAAATGTTGGCATCATGTAAGTTTAGTACAGACCTGACTTATTCAGTCATAATTTCCAGCACACTTAGTGGTGATAGCAGTGTATTTTTTCCTGCCCTTAGATGTTTATGAACAAATACTTTTTTGTGTGAAGTTCCACCCCTCCTTTCCCTTCTACTTAGGTTTGGAAATGATTTCAAAAGTCTTCATCATGAAAGGTGATTTATAAATATATTCTAAAGAATTGCATTTTCCCAGGAACCTCACTAGAGGCAGAAATGTTATGGTTTAAAATTCAGAACAATGCTTTATTTAGCATTGTAACTTTTGAGAGAATAGCATAAATTTGATTTCTTTGCGTTTCTCTATGAGGTAGCCATTTTTACAGCTGTCACAAAATTAGATTTAAATTCAGCATAGGGAAGTTATGTATTCAGAGAGCTGTGCTTATAATACATATCTCATCCTCTGAAAATTTAACTACCTCTGCATTTTGAGCATCTATTTCTGAAATGCTGAATGCAAGCTTAGAAAGCATTTGAAATGCACCAGTGTTTTCTTCAACTCCATCAATTTCTAATGTAGTTAGTGTAAAGTTTTTGAAGAAAATACATCTAAGGACCTTTAAAGTATTAACAATACGTAAAGCTGTTTAAAAAGTTAATTATTTTGGCATAAGTAAACTGTATCAGGTAAAAACTGATATTGTAGCACAGATAAATTTCCCAGATTTTTATTTACCTTTGAAGGAATTGAAAAGATTAAGAAAATGTTATAACTATGAAGGTTTTAAGATTTTGCCTTACTGAAAACTAATAAGTTAGCCTGCCACAGTGTCGCATACACTGGCAAAAGACAAGAGTTTCCTTGGTCAGAGACAAAGGACTTTATTAATCAAAGCATAGTAAACACCATGAGCTTCATAGTTAAATCAGTTTTTGTTTCATGAGCTGTCTTGTGAGTACCACAAGGCATTGTGAAACACTACAGACATACTGGATATGTAGTGAGTTTGTGTCACAGTTGAGGAAACCCAAACTTAGAAAACCCCAATATTTTAAATGCAGACTTCTACCAAACGTGCTCAACATTTGCCCCTAAGAGACGCATTTTTATTATCCTTGTCAGGAAATCTCTCTGCTCCAGGGGGAGATGTTGTCTTATCTTCTGGTTCTCTTTCTTACATCCTTACATAGATGGTCCAAAACAGAGCCTTACTGTTGAGCCCAGCCATATTGGAGTTAAAGATAAAAGGGGGAAAAAAAGAATATTGACCTTATCTTTATTTCAGATTTGATATTTTGCTCATCATAGAATTTTTACATCAATTTTTATATTTTTAATATTGAATTATAATTTATCTTGGTTACTGGCACCTAAGATTGGTGTCTCACCTACTTGACTTATTTTGCGGCCCTTTAAAAACTGATACAAAGGGAGCCTGGATGGATCAGTCTGTTAAGTGTCTGATTCTTAGTTTCGGCTCAGGCCATGATCTTTGGGTGGTGAGATCAAGTACCTAATAGTGGCCTAAGAAGTCTGCATTCTTGGGAGTTAAGCATAGGCCTTTGAGTTCCAAATTGTTTAAAAGGTAGGCAGTAGCTGTGACAGAGATGAACATTCTTAGTGAACTTCCTTGATTTATAATAGCATAAAATCTGTTTTTTTTCTTAACCCTATTTTTTTTGTAGTAAAATCACATAACATAAAATTTATCAACTTAACCATTTTAAGCATACAGTTCAGAAGTTTAATTGTATTCTTTTTGTTGTGCAGCCATCACCACCATCCATCTCCAGAACTCTTTTCAGCTTGCCAAGCTGAAACTCTATATCCATTAAATAGTAACTCCCCATTCCCTCCTCCCACTCCAGCTACTGGCAAGCACTGTGATGCTTGTCTCTTTGATTTGGACTGATCTAAGTACCTCATAGGAGTGGAATCATACGGGATGTATCTTTTTGTGACTGGCTTATTTCACTCAGCATAATGTTCTCAAGGTTTATCCATATTCTAACATATGACAGAATTTCCTTCCTTTTTAAGGCTGAATAATATTCCATTGTGTATATATAACACATTTTGTGTATCCATTTATGTATGGGTGAACACTTGGGTTGCTTCCATATTTTAGCTACTGTAATAGTACTATGAACAGATGTACAAATATATCTCTGAGACCCTGTTTTCAGTTCTTTTGGGTGTCTACCAGTAGTTGAACTGCTGGGTCATATGGTCATTCTATGTTTAATTTTCTTAGGAATCACCGTAACGTTTACCACTGTGGCTGCACCATTTTACATTTCCACCAGGTGTGCACATGGACTCCTGATTTCTTTACATCATCTCCAACACTCATCATTTTTTTGTAGTAGCCATCCTAATGAGTGTGAGGTGGCCCCTTATTCCTATTTTTTGAGACCAAAATACAACACAGTCAAACCATTATTCTTTTTCTAGTATCCTTTAGAATATGGTAATTCTTTTTTAAGGTCAGGTATTGGGAAAGCACAATAGTAAACAGAGAAAGTATACACAGGAATAACAGTGTATTCACTTTTCTGGTATGCTAGACACTGGAGGTACAACTATAGAACAAATAATAGCCATAGTTCCTCCTGTTGCCCTTCATAATAGCCTAGTGAAGGGGATAGATATTTGCAAATAATCACACAAAAAATAATATAATTACAAATGATGATGGGTACTCTAAAGGGAGAGGTCTGTAAGAAAGGTATAATACCATTAAAACATACCTGTTGTTTGGCAGGAAAACTTATAATTGCTTCATATGACTATAGCTTATGTAAAGATACTGCATTTGTATCCACTTTTACTTACAATATATTTTCATTTGGTACCCTGGGATGGGAACCTGAATATAGAGATAATCAATACACTTAGATTATTTATAAGGTTAATAAAGTAATTTTCTTTCCTAGCTTTTTTTGCTTTTCCTTTCTAATCTAAACCCCATTTGGGCTGCCAAGTTCAAAATGCTTGCTGTTGGCTCGCTGCCAGTTGTAAAGTACTTAATGATGGGAAATACAAGGAAAAAAAAAATCAAGTAAATGAGTGACCATCCATAACCGTGATTCTCTAACCCTTGATTCCAGGAAAGAAAGGAATCTTTCAGAATTCATCACAGAAAACCACAGAGGCCAGGAGGCGTCATATACCCACCTCCCAACAATTCCTACATTGTCTGCATCTCTTCTATCACTGTAAAACTGAGAGGACTGAATGTTGCTGATGTAGCTACATGCTGAATATATCTGACCTAAGCTTTCTACCATCCATGATAGGGCCGAGCTAATAAGGCAGACTCAACAGGATTTTACTTATGCCTTTTTTCAACATAATTAAGCTGTTTGTTTTCTTTCCAAACTTATAATATTCTCAGGTTTGCCCACTTAAAATCACTTTCAAACAGATAAATACTCACAATATACAGAATTTTCTTTTCCAACTGTACTTCTACCTCAATTCCCTTTTAGTCCTATAAGCTTTTTCCTTAAATTCTCAACTCTCCGGTTTTGCCCCAAGGATACGTTAAAGTCTCCAGATGTTTTGAACTTTTTACATCAGAGATTATACTTTGTTTATTTTTTTAAAGATTTATTTATTTATTCATTCGTTCATTCATTCATTTGAGAGAGAGAAGCAGAGAGAGCACACGCAGTGGGAGAGACAGAGAGAGAGGGAGAAGCAGACTCCCTGCTGAGCTGGGAGCCCGTCATGAGGCTCAATCCCAGGACCTGGAAATCATGACCTGAGCCGAAGGCAGATGCTCAACCATCTGAGCCACCCAGGTGCCCCAATATACTGTTTAAATTTATAATGTCATTTTTCCTTTGCTTCCTGGATAGAAGTGCCATGAATGGGTATAATAATTAACTACACAAAAACAGGAAATAGGGGCCAAGAAAATGAACTAATTTTTAATGAGCTTCTGGTTAGGTGTCATGCACTGTGCAACAACTGAAAGCCTGTAGTCACTCTCTGAGGGAGGCATTACCATCCTCATTTAAAATGGAGAAATTATGGAATGGTTCCTTAATCAGGTTCTAACAAAGTAATAGATTTGGCAATTTTTACAAGATACTTAAGTTACAATATTTTCTGGTCACCTTATTTTAAAGGAGGACTCTTTCCCCACTCCAGTAATTTCTTTGACTTCTACTTATTGCTTTACCAGTAATTATTAGATTTGTTTTCTTTGTTTAACTGTAGTCTTGCTCAATCTCGGGCAAAATCTTAGAAGGTAGTTCATCATACTCCATTTTCCATTATTCTCTTCACCTTCAGGCACCAAGCTAATTTATTTGTTCAGAGGAAATATTCAATTTCACTCTAGCGTTCTGCAGAAAATACCCTCATCATTAAGACACAAGAGAGACACATTTGTATTTAAGCCTACATGTGGAATGATTAGGAGCTTCACCAGGTGTGGTAGCAGTGGGAATAAAAAGGGTGTGACAAATATTGCACATTCAAAAATTCCTCTATCAAGTGAGAAGAATGGATAGCACATCCTATTCCATCATACTTTATCTCTTTTCATTCTTAAACCAAAGCTTTGATGTATGGTTATATTCGGCATTCCTTTCCCTTATCCACTCTCTATACCATATATATATTCATTTTGCAGCAAGTGTGCAATGGGTTTACTTCTGTTATTCATTGATAATGCACTGAATTCTCATATTTATTTACATAGGCAGCCCCACTGTAAGATCTTAAGCTCCCCAGGATTGTGTTCTCTGTGTTCAGGATTTATCCTATAGTAGTAACTCAATAAATATTTATTGAGTTAAAATGAGTTTCAGAGATTAAGAAACAGTCTTGCAAAGAAGGACATACTTGTTAGGGACAGTGCTCAGCCGTGGACCTAGGCCTTCTATTCATATCACACTTTCCTAATTCAACTTTTGATGTTGTTTATTTGGCATTAATAAATTTCGCTCACCAGAACTTTCATGGCATTCTCAAAGCTTCCTCTTAGTCACACTCAGATGTCCTGTCAATAATCAACCACTATGAAACTTTTGATTTCTAATTATTCAGTTCCTTAGATAATTTTCCTCCTAGAAGCATTAAATTACCTCTTCTTTGTACATAAAAATAATTCTGTTTGGAATTTAAAATAATGGCGTGAAAACTCAGATTAAAAAGAGCAAAACAGAAATTTGCAGAGAAGGGCATATATTACATTTGTGCACTCAATTTACTTTTGTTGAAATGCAGTTTATCTTATATTGAAATTGATGCATATTTTATTTTATTTTTTTTAAGATTTTATTTATTAATTTCACAGAGAGAGAGAGACAGCCAGCGAGAGAGGGAACACAAGCAGGGGAGTGGGAGAGGAAGAAGCAGGCTCCTAGCGGAGGAGCCTGATGTGGGGCTCAATCCCAGAACGCCGGGATCACACCCTAAGCCAAAGGCAGACGCTTATTGACTGCACCACCCAGGCGCCCCTGATGCATATTTTAGAATAGAAAGAGTAATAACTGACTCATACAGTAGATAGGTTCTTTTTTCTTCTCATAGCATAACAAGCTTAACAGAATCTTTATAAATCATCTATTTGGTATTATTGAACCTAACCAACTTTGAAAACAAAATGACATACATTTCCTATCATGGATCTGATAAAAGGATAGAGGAGGAAGTGAAAAGTGTATGGCTGTAATCACTCAATCTGAGTGACAGCCATTATTTGAGTAGTACTGACATATGATTAATTTCTATTGCAACCCCCTTTGAACAGTCCAGTGACTATGAACTCACAATTTTCAATGGCAGGTCTATCCCTGTTTGGATAACTCTAAATAAAAGCCTTCTGTTATATTGAACTGAACTACCTGTAACTTCCATCTAGTGATTCATGTTATTCCATTTGGTGCCAAACAAAATAAGTGTCATCTTTTTTTTCTTTCTTTCTTTTTTTTTTTTTTTGCATATGACAGATGAAGGGCTTTCAAATATTAGAAAACATTTGTCATAGTCTCAGTGCCCATTACCAATTCCTTCCTTCTCCAGAGCGATAGTTTGTTCTCTTAATTATTCCTCTTGTAATAATTATGAGTCTTGGCATATTCCTTTGTATCTATTAATTTCTCACTTAGTAGGTAAGACTCAGCCAAACAACGTGTCTTGGGCTGCAAAAGTAGCGAGTGAAGCAGTGTCAACTTTTCTTTTTTTTTTTTTTTAAGATTTTATTTATTTATTCGACAGAGATAGAGACAGCCAGCGAGAGAGGGAACACAAGCAGGGGGAGTGGGAGAGGAAGAAGCAGGCTCATAGCGGAGGAGCCCGATGTGGGGCTCGATACCATAACGCCGGGATCACGCCCTGAGCCGAAGGCAGACGCTTAACCGCTGTGCCACCCAGGCGCCCCCAAAGTCAACTTTTTAATTAGATGAAAATATATATTCGAAAGTGCTATCTAGAGTGAAAAAAAATGCACAAAATAAATGAGAAAAGATTTTAAACTCGTCCCATTCCCTAATTTTGTATTGTCATTGTTCCTATTTGTAGCTTAGGTACAGAGGATTGAGTTAATTATGTTTTTTAATCCTGGAACAGTTATCAGAATTCACTGCAAGACTGTAGGACCCCTTTTTGTCTAGATGCAGTTATTTTTGTATGAATATATGCATATTGAATTCTCTTTTGTCCTCATTCCGTATTCCCATGAATCTCCCACATACGGGACTGCTCAGATGTGTATGTTACAGCCTTTATTTTTGTGTTTTTATAAAATATAGAGCATTATTTGGTGTTTATATGCCTTTAAAACTTAAGTAAGTGGTGTTTTGTTACAGATCTTTTGCTGTTTCTTACCCATCACCTGGCATTAGGATTTTAAACTTTGTTCAAAACTTCCACCTTAGGCTTCACAGCCTTCCATGAAACATCTCCTGTCCCCAGGCTGTTCTAGACCAACTGGATGAGAATCTTTGAGGATGAGTTCCAAACATAAATATTTCTTTTTAAACAGCTCTTTAGGTGTTTCTAATACCATACTGTATAGTTTTACATAGTATTAATCCCCTGTAGTACCACTCCTGGACATCCAGATTGTCTCCAGCTCTTTGCTATCACATAGAACTTTGTGATGAACATTTCACCATATAACTCTAAGGTCTCCTACATTAAAAAAAAAAAAAAATTCTGGGTATGTACCTCAGGAGTGTAACTGCTGGGTCATTGGTATAGATACATTCTTGATTTGACAAATTATGTCTAAGCTGTTCTCCAGAATGGCCATACTAGATTATATTCCCACTAGCAATGTATTGAAGTTCCTGGTATATCTTGCCAGAGGTTGACATAATCAAAATTTCTAATATTTTCTGGAGAGGCTAAGTATTTTCTCATGATCATACAGTAAGATAATGGCAGAAATAAAATTCAGTTTTAAATATTCTTGACTCTAAACCATAGATTTTGTCACCATATAAAAGTATCTGTAAAATAACATAGTTTCTTTGTTTGAGTCTATTGCTGATCTTTTGTCAGAATAAAATACCAGTTATAAAACTGACCAAATTCCTCTGAACTTATAAAAAACTTCTCTTAATAGTATTATACTTTAAGATCAAGCAAATTTGTTGTCTCTTCAGTTTTGTATATTCTATTCTATATTGCATCACTACTATTGTTTTATAGAACATGTTATAAATTACATATATATTTTTCTGTATTTTGGCTTAAAATGTAATGATTGACCCGAATAGTTTCCACTGGCTTTGTAAAAGGACCTTACCACAGTCTTTAAATTGAGAAAAAAAATGATGAAGAAAGATATTTGAAAATAAATATTAAATAAGAGGGTTAGAAAAAAAAATAAAAATATAAGGAGTTAAACTCTAGCTTGAACTTTACCTAAAGCAGAGAAATGATGGTGGTATTATGTTAGTGATGTACAGAGCTAGTGATAAGTTTCAAGCCTGCTGTGATAAGTTTTTCACCTATAGCTATTACGTCTTTTCCAAAATTGAAGCCTGATTTACTTTACTATGATTCCTAACACTTTATCCTAAATAATTGCTTATTTAATTATTGACTAATGGGAAATTAATTGGTCTCTCAAAAGGGATTTTTTTAGGTACTAAGTATGAAGCTATGTTTTCATGAGACCCTATATTTTCCTCTCACTTTTTTCCTTTTAATTTTGATATAAATTGTGCTCATCACATAATTTACAGTAATTCAGGAAGCTAGGATTGTTGTCATAAATGTAGATCTAGAAGTGGTAGAAATATGCCAGTTCTTAATTTTTTCCAACACTTCTTTACTTTTTATGGCCTGATCTGTTCTATCCCAACATGGAAGTCATTAATATATGGTATATATATATATATGAAGTCCGGTAGTGATCAGGAGGGACCAAGTGTGCATCTCTCAATAATTAAAGAGGTGAAAAGTGCAAGAGTTGCCCCTTCCCATGTTCATTTTCTGTTGCTGCATAACAAAACACCACAAACTAATAGCATGAAACAACAATAAAGTTTAATCTCGTAGTTTCTGTGGGTTAGGAATCTGGGCACAGATTCGTTGGATCCTCTGTTCAGGGTCACATCAAGTTGAAATAATTTCTGTCAGGGCTGCAGTTTCTTTTTCCAAGCTCACTTGTAGTTGTCAAAATTTAGTTCCTTGTAGGTTAGGACCGAGGTTCTGAAATCCTAGAGGCTGCCTGTTATTTTCTGCCATGTGGCACTCTCTTCAACATGGCAGTTTGCTTTTTCATGGTCAGTAGGAGAGCACCTGCTGCTTTTACACTGTTCGTCTCTTCTAAGAGCTCACATGATTAGATCAGGTACACCAAAGATGCTTTCCTTTTTGATAGGTTTAAGATCAACTAAGTAGGAGCCATAATTACATCCACAAAATGCTTTTGTCATAAAACACAAAATAATCACAAAAATGATCCCATCATATTCACAGGCTCTACCTACACTCAAGGGGATGGGATTATGCAGGAAGTGTACAAACCCTGTAGACTATTCTAAAAGAATGACAAAGTTTTCTATCTTGTTATTGTTGTCATAGCATGTGGTCTGTCATGGTGCTGCCATCACTAAATACTTTCTGGATGAATGAATAAAAGAACCTTGCCAGAGCTAGGTAATTACACAACTACTTTGATAAAATTTTTGTTGCTCAAAAATTTCATCCTCACACAGTGATTTTCAGAGTATCAAATGAAGATTGACCTATTTTTTTAAGGAAGGTAGCAGTGTTTTACTAGTGAGTTCTGAACCAGCCCTAACTTTTTGGCTTTAATTCTGTATTGACGGCATTTGTTATTGGAGTTTGATTTGGCTCACAGATGGTTCCACAGCTGTTACACCTTGGAGACACTAGGAGCCTTTGAGGGATAACATATGTGAAAGCTCACACTATTTCCAAAGGAATTTCCTCCCTCATAAATGGTTAAATTAGATCTCAGGGAAGTATACCATTTTCATTCTTCAGCTAAAAGTGGAGTCTAGGATTACACCATGTATAGTCACAGGATATGGGCCAGGTTGATAATGCACAATATGACTTTGGAAAATACTTAAATCATATCTCTGGGATAATGTATTTTGAGGTTTTGGAAATGTGAGGAATTGCATAGATTTCAAGGAAGCCAAAATAATGCCTGTTAGCTTTAAATGAAGGATTTGAATTTGATTAACACTTTCTTGAACAGTGATTCTGGATTTTTCTACAAGCAGTATGATTTTTGAGTGAGAAATAATTGATTGCAAAACAGAGCCCTATTAACATTTAGCAAAGAAACAGTGAGGGAAGACAATGAAATCTGAAAGATGACGGTACAGACCGCATGTTCTGTATTACAAATTTGGCTGTTAAAATAGTGAGGAAGCAAATGATAGAAGCTATGGAATGGTAGTAAGCATTTTCCATGTTCCAGATACTGGGTATAATATAAATGAAAATCTACAATGTCCTTTTTAAGATATTATAGTTAGTGTAAAATTTGACCTCTCTTTCATAAGTTTCATCATTCAATTAAACTCTGAATTGTTAGGGTCCCTGGGTGGCTTGGTTGGTTAAGCGTCCAACTCCGTTTTGGCTCAGGTCATGATTTCAGGGTTGTGGGCTCAAGCCCTGCACTGGGCTCCGGGCTCAGCACGGAGTTGCTTGTTGCTCTCTCTCTGCTACCCCCCCCCCCCAGCTTGCTTGCACACTCTCTCCCTCTTAAATAAATAAGTAAATAAATAAATAAATATTTTTAAAAACACAAACTCTGAAATGTTTAAACTGCTCCTCAGAAAAATTTGATTCCATAAAATATACACATTTCAGATATGATGAAAGAGAAGCATATTTGAATCAGTAAAGATTAGTTTTTAATTTTGAGATTTTAATTTTGAGAAAACCTTAAGACATCTAAGTGGGAAAGAAAAAAAGGGGAGGTGGTGCATAAGATACATAGTCTGGAGCTCAGAACAGAGCAGTATAAGGTGGAGTTGTAATCTTGGGGATTTTTGGAATATAAGTGTTGGAAAGGAAACATGGAATGGGAAGAGGAGCAAGTCCAGGACTACCTACAGAGGCAGTGGAGTATCTGAGACCTAAAATAGTGGAGATATCCAAGAAATGAGTAATAGAAAAAGCTATCAGAAATACAAGAGAAAGGCCAGCAAAGTGTGATAGCATAAAAATAGAGTGTGTTTTAAAGAAGATAGATGAGCCAAATGTCAACTTTTTTTTTTTTTAAGGATTTTATTTATTTGTCAGAGAGGGGCAGGGAGAGAGAGTGCACGTACAAGCAGGGGGAGCAGCAGGCATAGGGAGAAGCAGGCTTCCCACTGAGCAAGGAGCCTGAGGTGGGACTTGATCCCAGGACTCTGGGATCATGATATGAGCCGAAGGCAGACGCTTAACTGACTGAGCCACCCAGGTGTCCCTGGCAACTTTGAGTTTGAATTTTATAATAAGATAGAATGAGCCATGGAGAATTTTATGCAAAACACAGTTTTTGAGTGGAGGGTCTGTATTGTTTTTTCTTTATCACTTCTTACAGAGCTCAATAAATGAATACTAACTTGTAAAAAAAAAAGCAGTTTATAACCAAAAAACTTCTCTTCAAATCATCTCCCTTTTATTTCTGTGTAAGGAAAAATGCTAGCATATGCTACCTTTAGCTTATTTATTTATTAGGGAGTGATTTTAATCATACTGAAGTAGTCACAATTAAACATCAGGCTTCCATGGCCATAAGATATGTAATGTTTAATGCTGTATTTCTTTTCTATGATATAATTAAACACTCCAGTAGTACACAGTACATGTTTTCAATTATGCATATCATCTTTTAAGTACAGTAAGCCCAATTTAGTTATCAATTAAATTCATAGTGATTCTGACCCTAGCTGGTTTTTATTACACATGAATTTCTTTTTACCATTAAGCAGGGAACACTTTTTAATTCCTTATAATTCAGTACTTCTGAAGAATTAGACTATATTTTAATAACTTTTTGCTTTAATAAACCTTAGCTAATGCTTTGTAATTCAAAGCTTTTTATATTACTAAAACTCAATAAATGTTTCTATGTATGTAGATGGTATAAATAAATAACAGCAGCCAGCTTGCTGTACCATTTCTTAGATGTCCAGATCTTCTTTCCTAATACAATTGTTGTTGTCGTTATTTTGCCATCCCTAATATGTTCATTCAGACTTGCACACCTTCCCTACAAGGGCCCCTGTCTTTCCCTTTGCTAATTCGTATTTGCCTCCTTCCAAATGTTGAATAAAATGTATAAATGCAAAAAAAAGGAATAAGATTTAGAAATTATTCAAATTAAGTCCCCAATCTTGACATTAGTTCTTTCATTATTTGTGTACTAGGTAAGGCTTTTTAAAATGTTCTAATATATTAAGTTGTAAAGTATATCAAATGACTTGTTGATCAGTTAGAGTATGTGCATTGTGTCTCTGATATTCTTCTTACTTCTCCAGGGATATGGTCCAGAAGGCACAATTCACATTACATTTGAACAGAGTCTCTTCTTACCACGATGTTACCTATCCCCAAAGCAACAAATAGTTGTATTGAGGCTGATAAATACTCTATATACTCGTTTTTTGAATACTTGACTGTAAAAATAAATAATTAACTCTCACTCTATTGCTTTTGGCCCTTCATTTCCTATGTGCTAATATATTTTGCTTTATGTTAGTAGATATTTTACTTCAAATGAGCCAAAGTATGAATATCTTGATATCTTTATATCTTATGTGATTTCTCAGATTCTTTCACTAGGAAATAATAGCAGTATGTCTCCGTAGAATATTTGTCCATGATGTTATGGTATTGAATGCCTAATTTGTGTTCAGCAAATGCTGGTTGAAAGAATAAATGAATTAATTATTGAAATGGAAAGGCAGCATATTATAAATCTGGTATACCTGAATTCTGCTAGGCTAACTCTGCCTGTGTGACCAAGGGCAGTCTGCTTTATATTTTTTGGACTCAGTTTTATCATCAGTAAAATTAGGTATTCACTTGTTCTTTTAACATATTTAACACATTTTAAGATTTGCACTACTCTAAAAACTGGAGCTCTAAAGTGAACAAAACAAACTAAACATCTGCTTTCCTGAGATTTACCTTCTAGTCAGAGGAAAACTGGAAAAAAATAAAGTATTTTGGACTTCCCTCACCCATCCATTTCAACAGGATTTATTAAGCAACTATGTGCAGAAATATCATTATACCCCTGGGTTGGATACCAAGATGAACAATATTCTGTGTTTGCTCTTATCAGTTTTTTTAGGAAGAAATATGTCTTCGTAATTACAGTATATGACAAACAGTGAAAGCTGTCATAGTAGCGTTAATGACAAAAGCTGGGGGAATTCAGGGGCACCTGGGTGGCTGGGTAGGTTAAGTGTCTGTCTTTGCTCGGGTCATGAGGGATTGAGGCCCAGGTTGGGCTCTCTGCTCAGCGGGGAGCCTGCTTCTCTGTCTGCCTGCCACTCCCCCTGCTTATGCTTCCTCTCTCTCTCTCTCTCTCTCTCCCCCAAATGAATAAATAAAATCTTAAAAAAAAGTTGCAGGAATTCAGAGGAAAGTAGACAATTCTTCTGTTTGAAATAGGACTGTGTGATTTCCTAGTCCCTTGTAACAAATAAGATGTTGTATTTTTGATTGATACTTGAGCAGGTGTTGAAAAGACCCATGTTGAAATTATCATAAAGATGTCCAGGACTACGTTTTATAATACATTTTATAAGGCCACAAGACCTCAAGCCTCTGCACACTTGGTTAAGGCCCAAGTTTTTACAATGACCCTCAAATTTCTACATGGTCCTGTTATTTCTGTGTTCACCTCCTACCAGTTCCCCGTCACCCACTCCACCCAGGGCAACGTGTTTTGAGACTCTTCCACCCTGTTAACAACATACTCTCTCTTCAGCACCTAGACACTTGCTGTTCCATCTGGCTGGAAAACCTTTCCCCAGACCATGACAGCTCACTTCCCAACACCCATCAGGTCTCTCTTAAATATCACCTCATTAGATAGGCCGCCTCAGACCACCCTGTATAAAACAATGCCCAGCATTATCTCATGCTTTTTCCCAATATTCAAATTCATTTTTCCACAGACTTTATTACATTTTTAATAATAATAATAATAATAATAATAATAATAATATCCTTTCACTTATTTATTTTCCTTCTCTCCTATTAGAATGTAGACTCTGAGATTACTTGGTCAGCTTTATTGATTGTTATCCTGGTTCTAGCATCTAGACCAGAGCCTTGTATATATGGCCTCAACTGATATTTGTTAAGTATTGATTTTTATATGTAGATAGAGACAAACATATTTTAAAATTTGTATGTTAAGGAAAGGGGACTACAACAGCTGAAATTATTTTGAAATATAGGGACCTGAAGACTAAATATAGGGACTTAAGACATTCACGTAAATTGGTCTTAGTAACTTTTTTTTTTATTGTTTGTGAAGTGTCAAGGAAGACAGGTAAGCAGCAACAAAATAACTGCATAATAATAACAACAAAAATACTGCATAGTTCGGATAAGAAAAAATACATATTTTTTTTTTAAGATTTTATTTTATTTATTTTTACAGAGATAGAGACAGCCAGTGAGAGAGGGAACACAAGCAGGGGGAGTGGGAGAGGAAGAAGCAGACCCACAGCAGAGGAGCCCGAAGCGGGGCTCGATCCCAGCACTCCGGGATCACGCCCTGAGCCGAAGGCAGACGCTCAACCGCTGTGCCACCCAGGCGTCCCAGAAAAAATACATATTTGAGGGATATTAGATGACAGACATATTAAGGGAAGAGTCTTGGAAAGAGCCAGCCTATCTCTGGGAATGTGAGAGACAAGATATTTTGTGAATGACTGGGTGATTCATATCCAGTCCCTTTAAATCTGTGCATCTTAAATCAAAATCAGGTTCCTAAGAGAAATAATTTGATTTGACAAAACTGGAATGCCTGTCTGCCTTAAGTTCAGTGGTGGGGTGAAGCAGAGTTAGGGACACTGTGATCATCAGTTCCACCAGAACTACCCAGAATGCTGAAAGGGCAAATCCTTAGAGAAAACATATTGCTACCAGAAAGAAGGTAGTGAGGCTATATAGTCCTTGAACCTCAGAACATAGTTAGGACTTCAGTACTCTTCAACAGTACGTTGCTTCAGGTATTTATTTGTCATCTGTATATCTTCTTCAGTGAAAAATTTATTCAATGTCTTTTGCCCCTTTTCAAATGTGTTTGGTTTTACTATCAAGTTCTTAGAGTTTTTTATATATTTTCTTTATTTCTTACTGATTTTCTGTCTAGTTGTTCTATCAGTTGTTGAGAGAGGAGTGTTAAAATCTCCAACTACAATTTGATTTTCTTTACTCCTGTTTTCAGTTCTATCAGTTTTTGCTTCCCAAATTTTTTGATGCATACACATTTAGGATTGTTACGTTTTCTTGGTTGCACCTATATCCTTGTATAATATTTTGCTTTATGTCTGATAATTTTCTTTGCTCTCTACTTTATCTCCTACTATAACTGCTCCTTGGATTAATATTTCCCTGTGATTAATATTTGCATAATATAACTTTCTCTGTCTTTTACTATCAATGTACCAAAATTGTTATATTTGAAGTGAGATTCTTGTAAGCAGCACATGGTTTAGTCTTGTTTTTTTAAATCTACTCTGTCAGTCTACTTCTTTTACCTGGTGTGTTTAGATCATTTGGCTTTTTTGTTTGTTTGTTTGTTTTAAGATTTTATTTATTTGACAGAGAGAGACACAGCGAGAGAGGGAACACAAGCAGGGGAAGTGGGAGAGGGAGAAGCAGGCTTCATGCTGAGCAGGGAGCCTGATGTGGGGCTCGATGCGAGGACCCTGGGATCATGACCTGAACTGAAGGCGGATGCTTAATGACTGAGCCACCCAGGCACCCCAGATCATTTGGCTTTAATGTAATTTTGATGTTATAGTGTAAGTCTGCCATTTTATTTTTTCTTTTATGTTTGTTCTTTTTGTATTGTATTTTTCTCTTTCCTCTTTCCTGTTTCCCTGTGTGTCATTAGACTATATTTTTAGAAATTTATTTTGAGTTTTATATTTTGTTTTTCAGTGTATTTCTTATTATAGTTTTGTCAGTGGTTGCTCTAGGTATTGAATTATATATATATATACATAGTTTATCATAGTCTACTGGTGTTATTTTACCATTTCAAATGAAGTATAGAAAACTTAACCTTGTTTTATGTTCCTTTACCCTCATCTATTTATAATACAGTTGTAAGTATCTTCTCTACATACATTAGAACATTTTTAGCTCAACCATCCAACATAAGTAGAAAACTCAAGGGGGAAAGGAAAGCTTATTGTAATTACTCATATTTTTTCTTACTCTATTCTTTCTTCCTTCCAAGGAAGGAAGACTCCCCATTTTATTGTTTCCTGTGTAGAGAACTTACTTCAGAAATTTTTTTGGTGGAGATACGTTGCTTACAAATTCTTAGTTTTCTTTCATCTGATAATTTCTTGATTTCTCATTTTTGAAGCATATTTTTGTGGATACAGGACTTTGTCCTGACAATTTTTTTTTCTTTTTTTACTTTTATCAAGTAGAAAAGTGTGTAACTGCTCTGGCCTTCACAATTTCTGGTGAGAAAGCTTCTGTCATTCTATTTATTTTTCACCTCTAGGTAAGGTATTATTTATCTCCAATTACATAGTTTTCAGAGGTTTGACTCTGATGTGTTTTTATGTGCATTGCTTTGGATTTTTTTTTCCTCTTGGGTTCACCTAGCTTCTGGAATCTATAGATTTATGTTTCTTGCCAAGTTTGGTAAGTTTTCTGCCATTATTTATTTTACTGTATTTTTAGCACCAGCTTCTTTTCCCTCTCCTTCTCATATTCATATGACATCGTTCTTAGATTTTTTGGTAATAGTCTCACATGTCCCTAAGGCTCTATTCTTTTTTTCTTTTACTCTCTTTTTTGTGACTGTTCAGATTGTGTGACTTCTATTGCTTTATCTTCCAGTTTGCTCACGTCTTCTTCTGTTTACTCCATTCTGCTATGACCATAAGTGTTTTTGTTACTGCATATTTTCAGTTCTAAAATTTTCATTTGATTCTTCTTTATATCTCCTGTTTCTTTTCTGTTCGTCTTCTGAGTATTTCTGTTTCTTTGCTGATAATTTCTATTTTTCCTTTGTTTCAAGCAGGTTTATAATTGTGTGACAAAACATTTTTATAATGGCTATTTAAAATATTTGTTAAATTACAACATCTCTGTCATCTTGTTTTGGTACTTATTTTTTATTGTTTGAGATCTGATTCTTTATATAACAAAAATATTATATTAAAACCTGGACCTTTTTTTTTGACACTACAAGACTTGGGATCCTTATCTGTAATATTAGCTGGTCTCCTGTCTTAGTTTGGGATGCTCCAACAAAATACCATACATCACTTTGCTTGTAAACAACAGAAATTTACTTCTCACAGCCCAAGATGAGGGTGCCAGCATAGTTGGGTGAAGGCCCTCTTCCAGGTCAAAGACTTCTCATTGGGGTATCCTTATGTGATGGAAGGGGTAAGCTAGCTTTTTGAGACCTCCTTTATAAGGCCAGTAATCCCATTTGTGAGGACTCCAATTTAATGATGTAATCACTTCCCAAGTGCCTCACCTCACAATATCATCACCTTCAGGATTAGGTTTTCAACATATATATGGGGAGACATAAATATTTAGGCTATAGCATTTCACCCTGGCCCCTCAAAATTCATGTTCTCAACTCACAAGTCCTAAGTCTCATCTAAATATTATCTAAATCAGATTTCAGCTGTGAACCTGTGAAATCAGGTATGTTACATGCATCCAAAATATAATGGTAAGGCAGACATAAGATAGATATTCCCATTCCAAAAGGGTAAAATAGAAAATAAAAAGAAGTAACAGGTCTCAAGCAAGTCTAACACATAAAAGCCCATTGGGATGGAAGTCCTGCCCCCATGGGCTTTGCTAGGTACAGCCCATGATGCAGCTCTCACAGGTTAGAGTCCCAGACCTGTGGCTCTCCCAGGTCCTATCTCTCTGCCCCTTTGCCCCAATCCAAGGCTCTGTTGGTCTGGGAGCAATGGGGCAGCCCTGCCCCTACAGCTGTGTTGGCATTGCTTCTAGCAAGGACTCTTTGCAGTGGCCTTGCCCTTATAGGGACCGTCTGCTTGGACCCTGTGACCATGGCTCTGGGCTACTCCATTCTTCAAAATTTAGATGGTGGAAACCATGCCCCCATTGCTCTTCTGGACAGGGGTAGGGTCTTCGTGGATTTGAGTATACTAGCCCCATGGCTTTGGGTGAGGATCATCTGGCCTGTTGAAACCCAGGTGGTAGCCCCCAGTTTTGAAATGAAACTGTCAGCTGTAATGATCTCTGAATCGCCATTGGCATCTGTCTTCGCTTGTCTTGAAGGATAGTACCAGTTCACAATTGGATAGCACTGTGGTGCAATTCTATAAAATCTGAGAAGTCTGGTAACCTACTTCCTTCATTCTTCCCTTTGTCCTTCCCCTTCAGTTCAAAATGGCTGCTTAACTGCAGAGGTGGCTGATTAAGTCTGTGGTTCACACCCATACTAATGTCCTTATCAAAGGGTTACTTGGCCATACCTTTATTTCTTTTTGAAACATGCTTTCTCATTTTTTTACAATCTGCATAGCCTGAGAATTTTCCAGTTTTTAAGTTCTCCCTCCCTTTTTGTTAACATTTTCATCTTTAAATAATTTCTTTCTTCTTGTACTTCACATTCAAGAGAAAGCAGGGCACTCCTTCAAAATTTCCTCAGCCAAAATCCAATTTCATTTCTCACAAGTTCTTTCACAGAACACTGTGATGTGAACATAAGTTGGGCAAGCTCTTGGCCACTTTATAACAAGAATCACCTTTCTTCTAGCTGCCAATAACATGTTCCTCATTTCCATCTGAGACCTCATTCAAATGGCTTTTACTCTCCATATTTCTACCAACATTGTGTTTGTAACCATTTACATATTTGCTAAGATGATTGAAGCTTTATCTGGAGCTCTCCACTTCTCCTGAATTCTCACCAGAATTACTTTTGACAGTTGCTGTTCATGGCAATGTAAACATTTTCTAGTATGCACCTTAAAACTCTTGTAGCTTCTCTCAGTTCCAAAATGGCACCCACATTTTTAGGTATGTGTTATAGTAGTACCTATATATCTTGGTATCAGTTTTCTGTCTTAGTCCCTTTAGGCTGCTAAAACTAAAATACTCTAGACTGAGTGCTTATAAACAGTGTAAATTTATTGCTCACAGTAGTGGAGTCTGGAAGTCCAAGATGAGGGTACCTGCATGGTCAGGTTCTGAAGACCCTCTTCCAGGTTGCAGACTGCTGACTTCTGGTTCTATCCACACATGGTGGAAGAAGTAAGCTAGTTCTCTGGGGCTTCTTTTATTAAAATATTAATCCTATTCATGAGGGCTTTGTCCTTATGACCTAATCATCTCCAAAAGGCCCACCTCCCAATACCATAAACTTGAGCAGTAGGTTTTCAACATATGAATTTTGAGGGGACAGAAATATTGAGATTGTAGTACTTCCTCTTTGACCACTCCGGTGAGGAGGGGATACACTACTTTATTACTGCCATTTGGAGTATAAGTCCAGTTCCTCGCTTGACATTCATTGTTACTCCATTCTGGGGAGTCCTCATTACTGTTGGTAACTGTTTTTGGTTCTGGCGCCCCATTAGCCTCACTGATGCCTCCTTTGTTGGAAGGGGTAGAAGCACTTTTTTGATTCCTTCCCATGTGGTATCCAGTGACACCACAGGGTCTGGTTGCCTCACTGCTGGGCTGTGGGGAAAGAGACAGCTCTTCAGTTCTTTTCTGACACTACTCTAGTGGGGAAGAAGCAGGTTATCTTATTACTATAAGGTGGCAGTACAAGGCCTGGCTTCTCACATGGACTCCATTGACTGTTGGGAGTTTGAGGCATTCATCACTGCCCTGCCTGGATGAAAATCCCTGTTGTCTACTCAGCCTAGAGAGGCAGCACTGGGACTCCTTGTTAACAGTTTTAGGAAGGATTAAGTCTATGCTCCCTGCTCATCCTTTATAAGCTTGCATGGGGGTGGGGCCACAGGTTTTTTTCCGGTGGTGTTTGACTTGAGGAGAGTATTAATGTCTGAAAGCTTTTTTTATCTTGCTCGGCTGCCCGTTTTGGCTAGAGACTACAGGTATTAATTGGAGGTTTTCTCATCTGTACCTGTTAACATTTCTGAGTTGCCAATTTCTTAAATTTCCAAGTATATGAAGAAAAAAAAACCCTAGAAAACTCACAATTATATCATTCTTCAGATCCTGAGGTCCCTAGTCAGTTTGCCTTCTTCTCTCCACATTTAAGAATCCTTTTATGTTTGTTTTATGTATAATGTCCATTGTTTTTTATTGTGCTTAATGGGAGCAATAGGGAAGACTATGTCTATTCTACCTTCCCGGAAGTGGTCACAATGTGTGTTGAATACTAAGAACTTTAAGGCAGTTTTCATTGGGTATGCTTTAAGTAAACATTATCAAAATCTCATCATTTAGCAAGTATATATTAAATACCTACTATGTGTTACACATTGTTCTGTGAACTGAGGGAAGAGAGTAAACATAGAGTTGATTATTAAAGCTAGATACCATAAAATGTGCACATATATATTCCTATGCTAGTATTTTTGCTGGCTTTTAATTTGTAGTTCCTAACAAGTAAGTTGATGGGTTCCAGTAATTCTTAAGAGATCTGTCTCAAACCTAAAGATGCATTGTATATCTTAATAATGAAGCTGATTTGAAATCAGCTCTCTTAATAAACCTTCCATACGTATATACTTGAGGCTGTCATATTCACTGCAAGTACAATTATATATTATAATAATAGGCATTGGATAGAAGACCTGAAGGAATATGCCAAGTTAGTAAGTGTTGTTATGTTATCGGGAGGGGATTTGGGCTTTGGGGGAAAATTATTTTAGAATGAGAGGATAGCTACATTTGAATTTCAACTGTTAACTTTGGGGAAATTAGCTTCTTTGAATTTCACTTCTCTGTCAAAGTTATTTTTAGAACTAAATGCAGTTCCATCCATCCATCCATCCATCCATCCATCCATCCATCCATGGAAATGGAGAGTTTGTGACAAATGCTAGATCTTTCCCTCTCTCTTTAATGATTTTTCAAATGTAAATAAAATTAGTTGAAAAGATTAGAAAATACTAAACATCGTATTATTATTAAATTCCCCTTGGTAGTACATGAGCTGCCCTATGTCTGCCAACAGTGGAATGAAATCTCAGTAGAAAAAACCCTGCATGTAATGGTAGTTATAAGAAATACAGGAACTCAGACAGGTTTCAGAGATATAGATAAAGCACTAAATATTTAATAGCAAGTGATTAATCCTTAATATGGTTTAATTGCTTTTGGAAATCAGGAGTAAAGCAATTAAGATGACCAATAAAAAAGAGGTGTAAATTAGACTAGTGTACTTATTCCAACTATTTTTACCTATGTAAATTCCACAAAGGCTTTTGACACATAGTACCAATATGTGTGATTGGCAATACAAATTATAATGGTTCTTAAAAAACCATTAGGAGTCATAAGCTCTACAATGAAATAGAGTTGTGTTACTTATGAAAGGACAAAATTTCCATTATTTGAAAGAAAATATAAATTTTTGATAAAATGATAAAAATAAGCAAAACTTCAGTATTATGTTAATTTTTATCATAAATGAAAAATGAAGACTAGTTTAAATTGGGATTTCTGGTTTGAAAAATCTGTCTTGGCCTTCTCATAGCACTGACTTAATTTTAGCACACATGAACATATAATCATTACATTAATCTAGTATTTTTAAAAGATTTTATTCATCATTTGTTTATTTAGCATGACTAGGGGGAGGGACGGGGTGGGGAGATAGAGATCTCAAGCAGACTCCATGCTTCATGCAAAGCCCTATGAGGGGCTTGATGTCACACCCCTGAGATCATGACCTGAGCCAAAATCAAGAGTTGGATGCTCAACTGACTGAGCCACCCAGGTGTCCCTAATCTGTTATTTTTTTGTGATGTCAGGGATTCTATTATAATTTGTTATTGTCATGTACAGTTTTTTTTAAAAGATTTTATTTATTTATTCGACAGAGATAGAGACAGCCAGCGAGAGAGGGAACACAAGCAGGGGGAGTGGGAGAGGAAGAAGCAGGTTCCCAGCAGAGGAGCCTGATGTGGGGCTCGATCCCATAATGCCGCGATTACGCCCTGAGCCGAAGGCAGACACCTAACGACTGAGCCACCCAGGCGCCCCTACATTTTAAGTATCTTAATATACTATTTATAAAGCAACTGTCTCTAGACAATGCCAAATACGACTTCCTATCCTTCCTATTCTTATAAATCCTTAATTCTAGGTTATTCAACTTTATTTTGACATCTATTCCCTTGACCCTCTCATCTTTGCAAGTCTGTCTTTACCCTCCTGGCTTAAAGTTTCCCCCTCCAGAACAGAGGTCATACTCCATCATGTTTTGTCACTTTCTGGCTTCTATATTCAAGTCTCCTATTGTGTGTGGCCATCAAACATCAAACCTTAAATCTAGTTATTTCTGGATTTACATTCTGTAGCCAGAATGCCAATCATTGGAGAAAACTACACAGCCTTGTATTCTGGTGGTACTACAAGTCTTTAGTTTCCAACCTCAGCTAAGCCCTTGGGGTACTTGGACTCTCTAGAAGTTGCTGATGGATTGCTACTTCCATCATCCTTGGCAACAGCATCTGAATCTTTATTGCACCTCTTTAGCCTGCTACTCTGGCTCATCCCCATCCCCTCTTGCTAAGCACACTTGCTTTCTTTATTAAAGAGAAAGCCCAGTCTAAAATCATGAACTCCATTAACTTTCTCACCTAATAGCTTTCCACAAAGTTATTTAATGTGCATCCACTCCCTTTGTTTCTTCCAGAGCAGATTTCCTCCTCTACTTCTTGGATAATTGCTTGATCAGTGGCTCCCCTTTTCCAACTAAATCTGTAGGGATTCTGACCTAGCATTATTCTCTACAAATTATTGCCTATAAAATTTTCCATATTTGTGGCTCCCTCCACTAACTGTGAACAAGCTCTAAGTATCCCAATTTTATAATGGTTTCTTATACCCATGTTTCCTCAACCCCTCTTCTTCCCCTTGTTTTCCCTTCCCTTTATTCACAACATATATGAAACATAGTAAATTCTTGCTGTTTTTACTTCCTCCCTTCTCACTAACTTCTTTAATCCACCAAAACCAGGCTTTTGCCTCCAAGACAAATTACCTTTGCCTGGGTCACCAGTGACTATTTAATAATGGGTTCTTTTCTGTTCTCATTCTACTTAACTTGTCTGATTTACACATGACAATGAAAGCCTTCTTAGATCTTCCTTTTGTGTTTCTCTTCAGACTTGTCTATCACCATGATCTCTAAGTCATAGGGTTTATGTCCCAGTGTTGTAGAGATCTGCTGCCTAATATGATAGCTACTAGCCTAAGATGGCTATTTAAATTTAAATTTTAATTAATTATAATTTAAAAATCTTTCATCAAATACAATAGCCACATTTTCAGTGCTCAATAGCTTCATATGGCTAGTGGCTACCATAGTGGGCAAAGCAGTTAGTGGTAAATTCCTGCTTGTCTCTTTTCAACATCTGAATATTTTCCTTCATCAGCACTGCTTCCCAGGACTGGAGACACTTGACCACCACTCCCTCCTTCATTTCCCAACTGTACTCATACTTAATTAGTTCTCACAGTACTTATAATAATTTATTTAATTACAGCCACATTTCTTTCTCCCAATACTTCCTGTTTCTCAAGTGCTGCGTTATGTCTATTTGCCTGTGTGAACTAAAAGTTCTCTTTAACATTACTGGTTGTATCCATCTTTCTGTCTCTGAAAGAACAAATTCATGGCCTGGTACCAGATTTCAGGTTCTGTGGCCAGAGTTACTTCTGAGAGATCTCATCAGCATAAATGAAAACCAAGGCCTATGTACAGTTTTAATTTCTTATTACAGGTTGGACTTTCCCCCACTCAGATCTTTCTGTTTTCACCTTTTTTTCTTTAATTTCTGTTTCTATGAATTTGACTATTTTAGATAGCTCATATTAGTGGAATCATGCAGTATGGTCTTTTTGGGACTGGTTTATTTCACTTTGTAGCACATGATAGGATTTCCTTTTATTTTAGGGCTAAATAATACTCCACTGTGAGTGTATATACCACATTTTGTTCATTCATGCATCAGTGGACATCCTACTTTGTGGTTGTTGTCAGTAGTGCTGCTATGATCATGGGTGTGCAAATATTTCATTGAGACCCTGATTTCAGTTTTTTGATTAACCCTCAGAGTGGGATTGCTGTATCATATGACAGTTCTATTTTTAATTTTGGGGGACCCTCTACACTGATTTCTTTAAAGTTTACTATTTTACAATTCCACCAATACACCAATAGTATGCAAGGGTTCCAATTTCTACATGTCTTTGCTAATACTTGTTATTTTCTGTTTCTTTGATAGTAGTCATCCTGATGAGTGTGATTTTGGTTTTAATTTCTCTGACGATTACTGATGTTGAGCAACTTTTTATATGGTTGTTGGCCATTTTTATATCATCTTTGGAGAAATGACTAGTCAAGCCATTTGCCCATTTTTATGTGGGTTATTTGATATTTTTGTCATTGAGTTGTAGGAGTCCTTTGTATGTTATGGATACTATTAACCCTTTATCAATATATTATTTGCACATTTTAAAGATGTCTTTTCCTTATCCTGGTTATGTCCTTTGATAAACGAAAGTTTTTGAGTTAGATTTTGCTTTTATTGCCTGTGTCCTTAGCCACCTTTTTATTCTGAAAACATACTGTGGGAAATTTTATCTACCATCAAAATGCTGTCTTAAGCTAGAAATCTTGAATGATATTTGTTTTCTTTGTAGAGAGTCCTGTTACTCACTTGCTTAAAAAAATAATAACAACAGTAACTGGAAGCTACAAGATGAACTCCTTCCTTCCTTCCTTCCTCCCTCCCTTCCTTCCTTCCTTCCTTCCTTCCTTCCTTCCTTCCTTCCTTCCTTCCTTCTTCCCTCCCCTCCCCTCCCCTCCCTCCCCTCCCTTCCCTCCCTTCCCTTCCTTCCCTTCCTTTCCTCCCCTTCCTTCTCTTCCTTTCCTCCATGTGTAACGTGGGGCTTGAACTCAGGACCCTGAGATCAAGAGTTGCTGCTCTGACTAAAGCAGCCGGGTGCCCCAAACTTCACATTTCTTCACTAAGGCATTTAACTTGCTAATTTGGACTCTTCATGATTTTTTTTTAACCTCATTACATACATATAAGCTTCCATCCCTACTCCCAGTACACAGCCACACTAGGCTCTTCCTGTTTCCAGGATATGTCTTGTATATTCTTGTGAGTTCCCTTGTATATTCTTTCTTTGGAAAACTGTTTGGCAAACTCCTACTCATTATGTGAAAACTTTACTACTTTGTCCTAGCTGCGTCTGTCCTTGATCTGTCACTATTGTGTGCAGATTAATTTTATCTCAGTTCCCTTGTAGGAATATAATTATAATGCATACAGCATGCTTAAGTACAGTGCATGCCACAAAGTGTTCAATGCATGTTAGCTGCTCCTTTACCCCTAATAGTTATTTTAATAAAACTGGTAGTGATAGTATGATAATAGTACCAGCTATATCTGTATTGCTATTACATATTTATTAATAGGTTAGATTTTCAAAATATTAAGTCAAAACATGTATAAACTGAAAGTTCTCTATAAAGTTACTGACTGCATCCATCTTTCCCTCTTTGAGGTAACAAATTCATGGCCTGGTACCAGATTTTAGATTCTATCATGTGGCCAGAGTCACCCCTGAGACATTTCTTCACCATGGATAAGAAACAAGGCCAATGTGAAATTTTAATTTCTAATTTATAGGTTGGACTTCCCCACTCAGATCCTTCTGTTTTTACCTCCCCTTCTTTGTTCTTACCTTTTCAGCATGAAATGTCCTGCACTCTCCTTTCCCTTCTTTTATATAATTAATTTTATAGTTATACTTAAATGTTATATGAATGTGTTACATCTCCATGAAGTGCATTTGGCATGGCTGCTACCCTTCAGTGTTGCCAAGATGTCCTGTGTTTTTTTCGTGCAGTTTTTAATTTCCTACTGGACATCAAACTTAATACTTCATTTGTCTTAGATACTGTTAAGTCTAACACAGTGCTGGGTCTTAGCAGGTTGCTAATACATATTTGTTCAGTGAATGGGAATTCACAAGTTTCTCTTTGCCACCTCTATTAATAAGGTGGGCTAGACTTCCTTTCTGATCAGGGAAAGCTGAGTGGCCTGCTCTTTAGTCTTCTGGCTAGGTCCATTCCTCATCATTGGAACTCTGAAGTAAAATAGAGAACATTTCCCTAAAGCCTGGAAAAAAATTGAACTAAGCTATCCTTTACATGCCTTCTATCCCTTGTGTTCCACTGCAGTGCCCCCTCATTCTTCAAAGGGTGGGAGTACCCCGTGAGAAAAGCCATGTCCAGTCTATTGAATTTCAGTCATTCAACTCCTGTTGCCCATGTTTATGCTTACAATATGAAAATACAAGTATAAAAATATGTGTAAAATTGAACTCTGTGTATGTGAAAATCCAATCTTCATTATGCATTTTAATATTGTTTCTGTATGCAACAGTTCATCCATGCCATTATCATTGCTAAGAAAATATGGAACTTCTGCAGATTACTTCCAAATGGAACACAGTATAATAACAGATCACTAACTTCCTCAAATGTGTTTAAATGTTTCAGTAAACAGAGTATTTTGAGCAAAAAATGCATTTTGAGATTTGATACAATATTATATTACCCAATTTGACATAAAAAATTATGCCATTTAGATGACTTTCACTATGCCTCAGGAACTGTATTCACTTAGCACCACACACTGCTTGGAAACATTCAAACTGCATCTATGAATTAATTTGAAAGTAAGAAAATATAGACAATGAGAGCAGTATTTTGAAATTGTTCTTGAAATTATAAACAGTTATTGGAATTGGTTTATATATGTTGAAACGTGCAGAATTTAAGAAAACTTCTCAGCATATATTAACTATCTTTTATAGTTTTTAAGCATGAACTTCTTTTGATATTTGTACATGCATTTTAATTATATTTATTATTTATTAGTGATTTAAACCAGTGCATCTAGGTCTTCCTCTTTCATATAAATTTAACTCACTTTTACGTACTATGATTTACATAATATAGTACTTTAAAACATTAGACTGATGAAGCCATTGATTAATAGAGTAAAAATTCCACATGCAAATTTTGGTTTTTAACTCTATTTATTAAATGTAAAATCTGTTATACAGTGAGCTTGTTATTGAATTTTACCCATAATGGGGGGGGGAACTGTTTTCATGGATTTTGTTTTAATAGTTAAGGAGCAGGCTATAACTCTATATTTCTTCTTGCCTACCTACCTTTCCTTCTACTTCTCTTTTTTTCCTTTCTTTATTCATTCATCATTAACTTGTTCAAATTTTATTAAGTTTGTATTAAGTACCAAGCCCTCTGTGGCAAACTAAATATTCACTAGGAAATTTTACATATTTAGATCCTTCATGGGTCAGGACAAAAAAATAAAACAAAACAGCCCACATAATTACAAAAATTGGAATTGTAGTATAGGTTACAAGAGAAACAAGGGATTGAAATGAATAGTGGACCTCTATTTCAGATAAAGTGATCAGAAAGGTCCTCTCAGTGGGTGGTATTTAAACTGAACTCTTAAAGATGATAGAGAAATTTCTCAGGAGTGGAATAAAGAATATTCTAGACATTGCCTTAAAGTTAGAACTAGGTTGGAGTAGTTGATGAAAAGAAAGACAACCATAGCAGTTGGTTTGGGGTTGACAGCACAGTAGGAAAGGCACAGTTGGGAAACTAGGCCATGCAGTTTCCCAGGACTTACAGGACAGAATTGTGATTTTGGCTTCAATGTAATCAATACCACCGAAGCATTCTAGAAGAGTAGGTAACATGTTCTGAATTACATTTTTAGAATATCAGTTTTGTTGCTGCAGGGGCTATGAATTAAGGAAGATTACAATTTAAGTGAAGAGGCAGATTAGGAGGAGGATGCCGATGACAGCCTGGATCAAAGGACTCAGCATGGAGATGTGCAGAATTTATTGGGGATAGAATGAACAGGACTTGCTGGTAATTTAGATATGAGGGAACGAGGGGAGAGAAAGGAGGAAATAAAAAGGGTCCCTGCTGGAGCAACAGAGTAGGTGGTAGTGTTGGTGCTACAAAGAGCATCAAATGCAGCCTGGCATATGGTGGGTACTCAATAAATGTTGTTTCATGACTGAATGGTGGATTGGATCAATGAATACATGATAAAAGCTGGTGAATATGGAAGGAACTTATGACTTCATTTATTGCTGTAAAGTTTGGACATGGCAGGTGGTTATTGATATGTGATTTTGGAACTCCAGTTTTAAATTTTTGAATAATTCTTCATTCAGTGATCTCCTTTCCACAAATATTAAGCACTTCCCAGGAGCGAGGAACTCTGCTAGTTGAAAGAGAATTGAGAGAGAAGGAGTAGCCCTGCCCTTAAAAAGTCTACGGTTTCCCACAGACACATAAATAAATATATTACTATAATGTAATGCTAACATGTTAGGTAAACACCAAGGTAGAAAGAGTCCCCTGGACTGGAAAAGTCAGATAAGGATCCTTAAGGGAAATAATGACTGAGATTATGATGAAAGCAAAAGTTAGAGTTATCTAGTTAGCGAAGGAGACAAGAGAGAAAGGAATTTTTTTAGGAGCAAGGGAAAAAGAGGGACTCATTTTTACTGATGGTGGGCATGTTTGCTCTGTTAATTGGGAGCAGGGAGGTGTGGAGGGGAGGCATGGAATGACTGAAGCTTGGGAAGTAAACAGAGTCCTCTGCTGTTTCCTTCTTTCTTTTAAATAAATAAATAAATAAATAGATTAATTAATTAATTAAAAAATATATAATTTGTTATGTTTTGTTGTGTTAGTCACCATACAGTATTTCATTAGTTTTTGATGTAGTGTTCCATGATTCATTATTTGCGTGTAACACCCAGTGCTCCATGCAATATGCGCCCTCCTTAATACCCATCACTGGGCTAACCCATCCCCTCATCCCCCTCCCCTCTGAAACCCTCAGTTTGTTTCCTAGAGTCCATAGCCTCTTAGGGTTCATCTCCCCCTCTGATTTCCCCCCCTTCAGTTTTTTCCTTCCTTCTCCTAATGTCCTCCATGCTATTCCTTATGTTCCACATATGAGTGAGACCACATAATAATTGTCTTTCTCTGCTTGACTTATTTCACTTAGCATAATCCCTCCAGTTCCATCCATGTTGATGCAAATGGTGGGTATTCATCCTTTCTGATGGCTGAGTAGTATTCCATTGTATATTGAGGCGCCTGGGTGGCTCAGTGGTTAAGCGTCTGCGTTCCGCCCAGGGTGTGATCCCAGGGTCCTGCTTCTTCCTCTCCCACTCCCCCTGCTTGTGTTCCCTCTCTTGCTGGCTGTCTCTGTCAAAATAAATAAATAAAATCTTAAAAAATATATATATTCCATTGTATATATGTACCATATCTTCTTTATCCACTTGTCTGTTGAAGGGCATCTCAGTTCCTTCCACAGTCTGGCTATTGTGGACATTGCTGCTATGAATATTGGGGTGCATGTACCCATTCTTTTCACTACAGCTGTATCTTTGGAAAACAGTATGGAGGTTCCTCAAAAAGTTAAAAATAGAGCTACCCTATGAACCACAATTGCACTACTGGGTGTTTATGCCTCTGCTGTTTCTTATGGAAGGTAACAATGCCTAAGTTGATCAGTCAACAACGATATAAACAGCAATATAAAAAAGTACTGTATTTTCTCCTCTTCTTTTTGTCGGTTCTGCATTTTTGGCCACTGAATGTTGCCATTTAACATTCTGTCTCAAATTTTACTTTCTTATGAAAATTGCATTTATTAATCCCATCCATATCAGTACTTGTTTTTTAATCTTTTAGTATAAACTTTATATAATATTTATTTATATTTGCTAATATGTTATTTTTAAAAATATAGATATACTTAATATATTTTCAAATATATACATTATCATATTTCACACAGGGGTGTGTGTGTGTGTGTGTGTGTGCGTGAATTCAAACATTTTTCGTTTCTCTCCCTCTGGAATAATCCAGGGTGATCACCTCTTCATTTCCAAGTAAGCAGATTAGCAGCCTTAATTGAATCTGCAATTTTAATTCTCTTTTGCCATGTGAAATAATATAGTCATAGGGATGATATCTTTTGTGGACAGTATCATTTTGCTTACCACATTTTGTTAACACTTTTTTGCTGTACTTATTAGTTGTGTAATGGGGGAAACATTTATTAACCTCTTTGAGCTAATTTTCTATCTTCATAGGTCTGTGAATGAGGTTTAATTAAACAAGTGTCTAACAGAGGGCTTTCATAGTGTATATATGTATGCCCAACCAATGAAACTACTAAGTCCAGTGTACTTAACAATTAGCTATGTCCCAGTAGACTTCAGGTAGAAAGATGATGTCTCAAGAAGAAATCACACAGTTGGCTAAAGCCTCAGCTAAAATGATTTATTTTTTGGATGTAGACTTAAAAGGGAAAGAGATGGACTGAACATAAAAAAAAACCAAAAACCTATATAATAGCTCCTTTTATACATCATTTTCTTTTCTATTTTTCTGATTCATTTCCTGATAGTAACAATAAAAGAATCTCCCCAATAATGTATCTAGTTTTGAAATATTATTAGATGGTATGACAAATATTTGAATAAATATTTATTTTAAAAGCTTCTAATTTTAGTTATTCTTCATTTGATATATTAAAATGTAGCATATTAAAACAATGAATGAACTGTGAACAAATCCCCTAACTATCTTTAGCTATTTGGTAGGATTTTCTTCCTATTTTTAATCAACAATTTTAGATAATAAGCCCTTTAGGGAAAAGATTTGCTTGTTGAACATTTTTTGTTTATTGGTTTATTGGTTTGGAAATTTTCAGCCATTGTATAGAATTTCTGAGGTTAGAACCCAAGCATCTTCAGCTTCAGATTGAAAAAGACTGCTGTTGTATTCCTTGGAGAGAAGGTCTCTGGGAATAGGTAGGTCTGAGAATTAAATACAACAGAACACTGAAGCTTTTACTTGCCTACCCTCATCAGTAGCATTTAAAATAGCCATGGTAGTTGGTTCTAACAAATACAGCTTCCTAGAAAACAGTGGTATACCCTGAAGCGCGTAATCATATATGCTAGGAGCATTAACACTCCACCCTGATAGCCTTTTCCTGAAGGACAAGAGAAGCAGATGGATTTTTTTTTTTTTCCTTCCCCCAGTTTTTAACACAGTTGATTGTGCATGACTAATTCTTTTGCTAATCTTGTCTGGTGTCAATCTTTGGGTTTTTAGTGGAGGTTTCCTTTGGGGATTTAGCAACACACATGGCTGACCTGCATGCTTCTTTATCTCCAGGGCTCTAGTAAAATATTAGCACACAAAGCTAAATTGATTTGAAAACATAAGGCACGAAAAAGCTGGTTTTATGCAAATGCGAACACTATATAAAAAAGCCCTTGGACATCATTTAAAGTGCAGCTTCACCTCACTAACTGGCTCACTGACATTTGGATGGATGCTAAAATTAACCATTTAGAAAATCTTAAGCTTTGCTGTTCCTGGGGCCCTGCATGTAAATGTGGGTGTCCTATATCCCTGTTCACCCCTTGTATGACTATGCAGCCAAGTTTTCATTTATCATGCCAAGAGAGAAATTATCCAAAAGAATAGAGTATCCAAAACTCATTTACATTTGGCTTTGGACTTACCTTCCCAGTTATAATTGGCTTTGGACTCTATAAAAATTATTTTGTATTCCTAACCACATGGTAACTGACATCATGAAAAGGTGACCCAGATAAGTAGTAGGTGACAAGGTTTTGAATAAACACCTGGCTAAAAATTTATAGCTGAACTATGGTTTGGCTGTAATTTTGATAAATGATTAGTGCTATAGCAACTTTTTTGTGTTAGAATATCATACATATTTCTTACAGTAACACCTTATACAAGATTGGTGCTCAAATTATTTACTGAATAAATGAAAATAATGTTTACTTTTATATGTAGCATAAGTCATTGGTTAGAGGTACTAGGGTTTGCATTTTATTTCTTCTTTGAATTTTAAAACTTGCCAGATGAAGGGCTAATTTAGATGAACACATTTGCATATATGGAAAAATCACTTCATTTTGAAACAGGAAGCTGTATTAAAAGCTAAAGGGAAATCATCAACAAAGTTACACAATAATGGTTTGCATAACTTCCCACTGATTCTGTCTCATTTCAACAGATAATTGTGGACTATATGATTATAAAAAATAAAATAAAGGAGAAAAAAAAAGGAGTAACAATTATTTAACCAACCCAAAGAAAACACATCCTGAGCGTTGTTGTGCTGAATGACTTACAAAAAACACAAATATTCATTCCATTTAGAATACATAATAAAACAAAAAATATCTTTAAGGGACCAGATTTATTCAGTTCACTTAATTTTAGTAAGAATTAATTTCTTTTTTTTAAAGATTTTACTTATTTATTTGTCAGAGAGAGCCTGAGAGCACAAATAGGGGGAGTGGCAGGCAGAGGGAGGAGCAGGCTTCCCATGGAGCAAGGAGCCCAATACGGGACTCCATCCCAGGACCCTGGGATCATGACCTGAGCCAAAGGCAGATGCCTAACTGACTGAGCCACCCAGGTGTTCCAAGAATGAATTTCTTTATGTAAATAGAAAGCCTGTAATTGTTAATTAAGTGGAAATATTGCAGCAGGTATAAATTTTGTCAGCCTTGCTATAATATAAACATGAATTTGTACAGGAGCATTCTGTATGTCATATTGTGTAATTCCATTAAAAACTTTAGAAAAATATTTATTCTTGAAGTAGGTTGCAGATGAATTCATAATAACCTCATTTTCTTAGACATTTTAGGGATATGTGTGTGTATATATTTGTATGTATGCGAGTGTATACACATATACACACATTTGTGTTTTTAGACCAACACCTCAATTATGCATTTAAAAACCATTAGAAAGGGGTGCCTGGGTGGCTCACTTGGTTAAGTGGCTGTCTCTTGATTTTGGCTCAGGTCATGATTTCAGGGTCCTTGGTTTGAGCCCTGAGTCAGGCTCTACCCTCAGCGGGGAGTCTGTTTGAGATTCTGCCCCTCCCTCTCCCACTGCCCCTCCCTCTACTCATGCTAGCTCTCTCTCTCTCTTGCTCTATCAAATAAATAAAATCTTAAAAAGAATTAGAAAGCACTTTCTATTTGTGTAAAAAATAAAAACATCTTCTTATCTGAATTATTTAAATATTTAAAGTTTAAATGTCTTTAAGTTCACAGTTTTGAAAAAATAATCCATAGTATAGAAATGTTATAATGATCATTTTATTTTCATAAAGTAATCTTGTGATTGCAATTTACTAATAAAACCAATCTAAAATGTTATGTGCATCTTACATTCCAGTTGTTAACCCAATATGAAATTTTGTCCTGTATGTTTAACTATTTTTTCTATTGATTCTTATTCAAATATAGAGGATGAGAGATTGAGATAGAATTTGCCATAAACATTGTTGATGTTCATCATGTGTATTTTGGGCTCAGGAGGGACTTTCTAGAAAAATTGAAAAAAAGGGCAATCCTAATTGACTATGACTTTGGATTGTCTTGGCTTCCTCTCCTGCTTTGGGCATGTCCTTCCATCTCCCCATGTTGCCTCCACCATTATGTATGCTTGTGCACTCTGTTCTTCACTTTTTCTCACTTGTTTTTCATATCACACTACAGTGTGTATAGTGGTTAAATCTGTTCTCTTAGATGGCTTCATTTGAAACTTGGCTCTGCAGCTTCACAGCTGTGTGATCTTGGGCAAGTTACTGACCTTTTTGTGCCTCAATTTTCTCTCCTGTAAAATACAAATAGTTTTTTTTTTTCTGTTTTCTTCATAGAATTATTATTAGGATTACATTTGGTGATCTCTTTTAAAGGTTTAGAAGAGTGCTTTCATATACAAAATGAATACTACCTTTTTTTTTTTTTTTTTTAAGTAGGCTTCACACCCAGCATAGAGCCCAATGCGAAGGTTGAACTCAGGACTGTGAGGACAGGGCCAGAACTGAGATCGAGAGTTGGACGCTTAGCCGACTGAGTAATCCAGGCACCCCGAGTACTATCATTTTAACCAAAATTATCTAGTTTATGTTTCATTAAAAATCTACTTTCTTCTGAATTTCATTGGTTAGAAATGGATTCCAAAGCAAACTGATTACTAAAATATAGTAAATTCAGGAGCAGATTGAGAGACAACCTATTTTTAAGCAATTAGGCTCTGCAGAATTCCAATTATACTAAAATTGCTTTCATAATTCGCCTTTTCACAGGGCTTCTCATGGACAAGGATGTGCTACTTTTTTCTTTCTATTTTGTTCTTACTGTTCTATTTTGTAGCAGAAAATGAGAAACAAACAGTAGCAGTGAACCTGTCAAACTAGTAGAAATGGCAAGAGGAGAATGAGATATGTAAGCCTGTGAATGGGGTATCTGCCCCCCTGCTGTGACAGTTTTGCCAGAGGGAGTAACAAGTCAATTGTGCCATCACCTTGCCAGAACCTTGTCTTCATCCACAAAAATAAAACTTCTAGGATATTGATAAAGAAAACAGAAAATATACAACTGAGAGACTGTTGGCAACACTTAAAAGTTAACAGACATGCAATAATCGAAATAATGATAATTTTACAAATAACCAGTTTAGATGAAGCTTAAGTAAATTACTTTAGGTCACACAATTCATTAGTATCATATTTGTCCCCAGTCTCTGATTCTAGAGCTCCCACTTTTAAGCTCAACGTAACACTGCCTATCAAATATTTTCCAAGAAATTTCATGGGCATATGGAGGAGTAAAAATGTTTTGTAATCCGATAATATATTTTTTAGGTGTCTACCATAAGCCAGCTGTGTTTTGGATACTTGGGATAATGCTGTGACTAATGTATTAGTAATGTAGTGAAGATGTTATGGACATTTATACTCCAGAAATAAATGAGACAACAACAAAAAATACTGAATAGTGTGATAAGTTAAATGAAGAAAATATAACAAGTGATGTGGTAGAGACTGATGTGTGATGTTTTAGCTGGTATAGTCATTAGTCAAGGAAAGCCTCACTGGTTTGGATGTGGTCATATGGGCAACCTTGGGAAGATCTTGAGGAAGAAGCTACCAGCCTAGAGAATAGTTAAAACAAAGATCCTAAAGTTGGAAGGAGCTTTGTTAAATTTAAGAAAATGAAAAATGAGCAGTGTGGCTTGAGTTTAATGAGAGGATTATGGATTAAGACCATTTAAGGTCATGGTAAGGACACTAGTTTTACTCCAAATTCAAGAAAGGCTGTTACAGTGGTACAAACCAGAAAGTGTTAGTGACATCGTTTAATTTCCACTTTAAAGAAGCACTATTGACTTTCCTATCAAGAATACATTTTATTAGGACAAGAGAAGGAGGAGGAATTAAGGTCGAGGTAGAGATGGAGCATTGAGAAATGATGGAGCATGAATAAGTAAACCAACCAAAAACATATTAGACCTGTTTCCTATATTAAAGAATTCAACATCTATCTGGAAGGATTTGTGGCATACACATACCCTAGTTTAATGACTGTTTATTATCATTCTTAGAAGAACAGTGTTAGACAAAGTTAAAAGTGTCTCTCAACAAAATGATTTATATCTACACCTGAAGTGATAAAATCAAGGAGTCAATAAGCTTGAATTGGAGGAGGGAAATACTCTAATTTTATAAGAAATCATTCGAAGTCCACATAAAAGTTAGTGATATTCTCCAAAGCCATTCTGCTCAATATCATTTAAGATATTTTTGCCACCCATTAAGTGCCAAGCATATTTCTTTTTTTTTTTTTTTT
>NW_024427107.1:55714194-55768286 GCF_017311325.1 Ursus maritimus | reverse complement strand
GAGAGAGGGAACACAAGCAGGGGGAGTGGGAGAGGAAGAAGCAGGCTCACAGCAGAGGAGCCTGATGTGGGGCTCGATCCCATAACGCCGGGATCACGCCCTGAGCCGAAGGCAGACGCTTTAACCGCTGTGCCACCCAGGCGCCCCGCCAAGCATATTTCTAATCACTGAAAATACAATGATGAGAAAGATAGTCATTGTTTCTGTCCACACTGTTACATTCCTGCTGTTTAAATGAGCCATGTCTTCTGTAAAATAACAGATTCACTCAAATTTACAATTTTTCATTTTCAGGTAAACTGGGCTCAAGTTCTGTAATTTTGGATTTGGTAAAACACTGCACGGGATTTATAAAAATGAACACAAAACATGAATGACTTTTTAGTTATCTGGTCTATGAGGTAAAACAGGGAGAAAGCATCTAAAAAATATATCAGATTTAAATCTGAAAATGAGCATTCCTTATTTCTGGAAATTTTCTTTAAAAATCCACTTGACAAAATGAGTTCCAGTAGGATTAATTCACATTGTCTATATAACTAATGGTCAATGTTGCTAAACTAAGGAAATCTTGACTTCTCATTTGTCAAATTCAGTAAATATTTGCTTTTTAACCATGCAGTTTCCATTGTAGGTTTGGTGACCTATCTTGATCTTATAGTTATTGCCATCTGTGGTTATTGTTGTCTTGAGAGGTTTGTGAATTAAGATCTCTTAAGGTCATAGTAAGGAACTGATCTTATTCCAAATTCGTGGAAAACCATTAAAATCTTACAGAAGAGTATGTGTGACATGATCTGATTTCCATTATTAAAAGATACTCCAGGCTTTCCCATAAAAAATAATATAAAGGGATAAGAAAAGAAGATAGATTTTAAGTTATGGTATATGTCATTCCTAGGCAGGGAGGATGTGAAATGATATTTTTAAAGATTAGCCTTGGATGTGACTTAAGTGACTTTTGCCCAATTCTCATCAGACAACCCTTAGCTTAAGAGCACTTTCCTAAAATCCTGTGTGATATGCAGTCTTGCTGAGGAAATAGAGCAATAAACACACTCACAGTATTTGCAATCAGAATCTTGGATGCAAAGGTTTCTTGTATCTCAATAACTATTTCTTCTGTTTTACTTGGCCTCAGCCACTGCTTCAAACTCCTATAGTTTCTGAAAGCTCCCTGCTCAGATGAGAATCAGTCAATCCTCCTACTGAAATTTATGCAGTCAGTAACTATGAAATAAACAAGGATTTTGGAAAGGGTAAATTGCTACCAAAACTAGTTAATATGTTTTATTAATACACAAGATTTCCTGTTGGCAGTTGAATGAATGGTGAAGATAGAGCTAAATGACATAGATTACAGAATTGACAGTATACTTGGAGGAGAGTTGAAATAAAGATTAGATCTTGTCACCTTGGGAGAAAGTATATATTATGAAAAGAGCAGTAGAAGCCTGTTATTAAAGTAACTGATAGGGAAAGAAGAGGCAGTAGATTGATGGATAAGAAGTGGTTAGATAGATAAAAAGGTAATCAGTAACCTATTTCACAAAGAAGCCAAAAAAAGAGAGTTCTCAAAAGGAATGAGTTAATAATAATGTTAAATGTCACAGAGAGGCCCATTAAAACATATTGAACATGTGTGTGTCCTTCAGGATATCAATGGTGAATTTAGGAAAAGGGTTCCAATAGAAAGTTTATAGCAGCATTACCAACAATAGCCAAACTATGGAAAGATCCCAAATGTCATCCACTGAGAAATGGATAAAGAAAATGTGTGTGTGTGTGTGTGTGTGTGTGTGTGTGTGTGTGTTTTACATACATGCATTCACACACGTGCACACCGAAATTTTGATTGGGAATACACTAAAACCATAGATTAATCTGGGGAGTACTGACATTTTTAGATTACCAATCTGAAAGCATAGAATATCTATTTATATAGATACGTGTTTTCTCTCAAAAAATGTAAGTAGAGTTTTGCTCAGGCTTTTCATGTTTACGTATTTTAATTTCTAAATTTGAAATTTTATCCTATTAGAAATATTTTAAAAATTTCAATATCTTCTTATTCAGTGCTGATATGTTTTTATTTCCTGTGTATAAGTGGTCTTGCTAAATTCACACATTAAGTTGCATGTTTTATCTGGTGATTCTCTTGAATATTCTACATTTATAGTTCTTCAAATAATGAAGTTGAACTTTATTGAAGTTAAATATGGAGAAAAATCTAAAACTTAACTCACTCCCACCTTATAGGTGCTGAATAGCAATAAGTCTTTCCAGTTAAGCTCTCATTTCAATTTTGAAGCTTTTGCCATGCAACATACATTTTGTTCTTAAAATATATTTGGCAGTTTCTCTCATTTTTCTACTTAATTCTAACTTATTGCTCCAATTACCATACTACTCCTCTGCTTTGGAATAGTGATATATTCCTTGAGATTCTCTTTTTATTCTACTCTATAGATGGTTCAGAGGTCAAATCCAATTTGATGATCAGTTCAAATAATTATATTTACTCATTTACTTATTTTGTATTTAATTCAGTACATTCATATAAACCTCTACTATATGTCAATATCTTTAATAGAGGTATTACATGAACAAAAATAAATATCATCCCTGTCTTTATAGAGTTTACAAACTAAAGTGAGACAGAGATTTCAAGTATCTATGTGGAAAAAAGTCTTCAGTCAACATGTGGCCTTTAAGGTCACTTGGGGCACAATATCTTTGGGGCACATAAGGAGAAAAACAGAGTATGTATGATCTTGTGGGAGGTTTTTATAGGCAGAACTTGCAGTGGTAGCTCATGCCACTGACAGTCTGTCTGTTCACCAGAATTCAGTTATATGTCTGAATCTAGATTCAGGAAACCCGGGAAAGTTTGCTCTAGTTGAACAGCTGCCTCCAGTTAACAACAGCTCATGTGAAAGTGGAACAGGAATTTTGGTGCTTAGCTAATTGTCTCTGCCACACCAGGATGCCAAAAACCTTTGCCTCTTATATTTGTGGGCTTTTAGTTTTCATCAAATTTGGATTTTTCTTTATCCATTGTATCTTCAAAGAGCTTTCTGTGCTTCCGCTCTGCCCCACTGCCTTTTGGAACTCCAGTATTATTTACATCAGAATGCTTGATATTTTCCTACAGGGATTTTTTTTTTTTTAAAGTTCTTCTGTTCTTTCTCATTCATTTTGAATAGTTTCTATTTCTCTGCCTTCAAGTTCACTATGTTTTATTCTTTAGTATCTAATCTGCAATAAGCCCCATTGAGCAATTATTTTCATTTAGAATAATATGTATTTTGTCTCTTAAAGTTTTATTTGATTACTGTATATCTTCCTTCCACAATATGTTCACTGTGTTTATTTTTCCTGTAAAGGGTTGTGTAATAAAATTTCCTGTAAAGGGTTATGTAATGAATATTTTAGGTACATATGGTCTCTATCATATATTTATCTTTGATTCTAGCTTGTTTGTCATCTGTTTTTATACTTCTTTAAAATTATAAAAATCATGCTTAGCTCTTAGGCAATACAAAAACAGGGTATAGCCCAGGTAGAGCTTGACATGTAGTTTGCCAGCCCTTGCTTTAAATTGTAGAACAAAATTATAACAATTCTATCATCTCCATCATTTTTGTTTAGTTTCTATTGAGTAATAGTTTTCTTGGTGATGGGTTGTATTTTTCTGCCTCTTGAGGTGACTACTCCTTTTTTACTAGATGTTGAACATTGTGAATTTTAAGTTATTGAGTGTTGGATTTAGTTTCATCCTTTAAAGAATGTTGGGTTTTCTCCTGATATAAAGCAAAATTACATTAGGTTCAGATAGTGTCTTTGAGGTTTGTTTTTAAATTGTGTTAGGACAGTTCTAGAGTAAACTTTGCTCTAAGGATTGTTCAGCCCCTCTAATGAAGTTCATCCCTTCTGAATTTCTACTGAATACTCTGGTTATTTAAAGAGAACTCTCTACCCTAGTTGGAGGAATTTGCAAAATACCCAACCCTTTGTGCTCCCTTGGAGCCATTCAGCACAAAGATCCTTGGTCTCTCTTTGCCTGTTTGCATGGAATTTCACCCTTTATGTGCATTTGCTCATATTTAGCAAAGATCCAGGGCACTACCTTGCAGATTTTGTGGGTTGTTTTTTGGCAGAGCTCCCTCTCTGAAATCCTTTCTTACAACTATGGGCATGTCATGCTCCCTGAACACTGTCTACTTAGCTCAAGGAGAGCATCATGTTCTGATAATCCCCATCTCTGGTACTTAATGTGCTTCTAGACAGAAAGCCAGGCAATTATAGGTCTCTCCTCTTTTATATTCCTCTCCTTTCTGAGAGTTACAATTCTGTATGGCCCTGGTTCAGTGTTAAAAATATTTTATTTTGCTTAGTTTTTAATTTTTTTTTTTGAAGAAAGGCATGTAAATTTGGTCCCTGTTGCTGTGTCATGGCTCCCTCTTGATTGAAAGATTTTTTTCCTCCAAATCTTTAAATAATTTAAATTATCATTGAATGAATGCTTTTTATTTCTTTTCTTATTTGGAGATTTTAAGCTAAATGTTAAAATAAAAATCCACATATTTATTAATTACTTTCCTCAGTACATTAACTTACTTTCTCATTGTCTAAATATGTCTATTAGGAAGGTAAATATAAATTAAGATACTTGCTGCAAAGCATATTTGAGTATTTAGGAATAAACCCCCAATGCTGAGTGCCATTATGCTTAGCTTACTTTCCCTTTCCATCAAGTGTTTATCTGGATGAACGATGAATGTTTTTCTTCTTCAAGTGGTTATAAATCTGATTCTCAGATGAATTTAATTTTATCTGTCTTGATATGAAAGGAGCTGAGGAGACTGGACTGAGAAATGAAAATAAGGACCCTTTGATTTTCTCCATAATCATAAAAAATCTACTTCTCTTTTCTTTAATACTTGGAACAGCATTATGTGTTGTGCCTTGAAAAACATAAAACTACCAGTCTAGAAGATGTACAATTTAACTACCCTGTTGCTCAATTTTCTTCTCTGTGAGAAAAGTGTTTCTCCTTAAACATGAAGATGCATAAGGCTGAACTAGGAAATGTAAACAAGGATAGCTAAAGAAATGGAATGGCTGCTTTGCATATGTAATATAATGGATAATAAATGTAATATATAAATAGTTTATCTAATTAAGAGATACAAGAGTGATGCCTGTCTACAAAGGAACAAGAATCCCTGTAGATGTCAGTTTTACTTGACTGCTAATGGAAGGTTGAGATTTATCAAGGGAAAGTTTCAAAATAAATTTCCCTGATATTGGGTTGAATGCTTAGCATCTGAAATTCACCAAGTGTACTCATTTTCTGTGATTTACAGTTCATTTATCTTTTTTGATAAACAAGTCTATTTCCTGTCACCCCTGCATCCCATCCCTAAGCTATTTCAGAAGAAACTAATAGCAGGGCAGAGCACAGTATGAGATCAAAATCTGCAAAGATGTGCTATAGAAAACTGTTTTAAGTGTTTTTTTGTGCTGTCTCTTTTTTTTTTTTTTTTTTTACTGTCATGTTTTGGGGCAGTTCTAATTTGCAAGATCTTAAATGAAATGTATGGTCTCCTACCCAAAGCCAAAACAAAGTCTGGTATTTTCAGTATCTAAATGAGTGTAACAGAAATGAAGAGTAAATAAAATTTAATTTTAAGAAAAATAGATTTGTGGAATAATATTAAACTTTTTTCTTAATATTTTCATTTAAATACAAACTAATATTTTATTTTATTTGTGACTTTTCTCCCTGCTTTATAGGTGAGAGATTAAAGAGGTTGTTTACCAAGTTTACATAAATTCAGTTATTTTAAAGACATAGAAGTTATTTCATGATAGCTTTATAATATTGTAAACAAGAAAAACTAGGTTTAATAGAATTTTAAATTTACCAGCCATAGTTTTTATCCACAGATTTAGTACATTAAGTATTTAAGAGAGAGTCGGGGCGCCTGGGTGGCTCAGTCATTAAGCATCTGCCTTAGGCCCAGAGCGTGATCCCAGGGTCCTGCTTCTTCCTCTCCCACTCCCCCTGCTTGTGTTCCCTCTCTTGCTGGCTGTCTCTCTCTCTGTCAAATAAATAAATAAAATCTTAAAAAAAAAAAAAAAAAGAATTTAAGAGAGAGTTGATAGTATTTTCCCCAGACTATTGGAATAAGTCCCAAGTCAAAAGATTATTTAAAAAAAATGCTTATTCTTAAAAGACCACATTGCCCTCATTGATTCTATTGGCTGAACTGATTATTTTCTTCTTGTTTTACAATAGATTGACTGCAAGCTTCTTAACATGCAACTTTCCATCATCCAGTATATGTATATGTACACACATATACATATATTTTTAAAATAGCATACTTTCAATCTTATAACCTATGCACTCTCCTTTGAACAAGAGTAGAGAAACCACCTTTTTATTATCCACTATATTCTTTATATAATAAGTAACCACATTTTGAAGCCAGTACAACTTCTAGTTACTATAACAGAAATCTGAGATATTCAGTCACATTGCTTTACTCTTTAGGTGAAAAAATATTGTTCTTAAAAACAGGCCTAAGAGGAGTATTCTAATTTATTTTGTCATGATGCTACTTATTCTAAAGTACCTACAAAGATCAACCTAATCTTTTGAAGATACTGAGATAAAAATACCCTAAAACACTGAAAAACAAGAGCTTGTTTATCTTGAGGAAGCAATAAAGCATGGAAAAATTTGCCTGAACTCTTGATTAAGCCCCCTAATCTGATCCTCTACTTTCTCATTTCTCTGTCAACTCCAAAGAGCTGTCAGAATGATGTTTCCAAAACCCAAATCCAATCATGTCATCTCTGCTGAAAACCCATCAGTAACCTTCCATTGCTCTAAAGAAATTCCGTAAGCTTGTCACAAAGGTTCTACAAGGTCTAGCTCCTAGTTGCCCTCCCAACTGTATTTAGTACCACATAAGCCCTCACTCTCTTGGCAACAGCACACAAATTTTCTGTTTGGAGAATGCCTGTTTCCTCCAGTGAAAGTGTCCGTATACGTTTCCTTCTGCTTCTCATCTATTTAATGATTACTGTTTACCTCTCAGGTTTGTTCTAATCACTTCCTCAGAGAGTCTGTGTTCCTGAATTCCCTAACTAGTTCAAAGCCCACCATATGATGTCAATACTAAATGCTCCTTATTAATAGTACTTGAAAGAAACGTAACTTTAAGTGCTTTGTCATTTGTTTAGACCCTTATACTCTACTGGGCAGAATGCTCAGTGAAGGCAGAGAATACCCTAACTTTTGATCATCACTGCAGGCTGAGAGACTAACGCACTTCCCCTTGGTACCTTATAGATCTCAGTGGATATATTTTTAACAGATGACCAAATGAATTTACTTTAAATTCACAGAAAATCTGTACACATAACCAGTATGATCCCCTTAGTGTCTGGAGTCTGTTAAGAAATGGTTCTTTTGAACAAACTTGGTGACTCCTGCCCTTTCTGTGTATTGTTGGACAGAAGATCTTGCAGACAACACTAATCTAGCAGGCAAGCCTGATGGCCAGGACAGAGTGATGTTGAATGAATTCAAAGACCAACTCACTTTGATCAGTGACCACGCAGTGTTACCTAGCACAGAAAGCCCGGCACTGGATTTAAGGGTTTCATGGTTTATTCTAATGCTGCCTTCCAGTTGTTCCAACTCTGTTATAAGATAAAAATTTTAGTTTAGGTAATATATTCTGCTATAACAGTCTATGATTATAGAAAATGTATTGGCTTTTATAAGTATTATATCAAATCTAGGCCAAATCACAATACAAAGTTTATGGCGTTCAGGTAGGACCACCTAGGCAAACTGTTATTTATCTAACATGTACTAAAAGCAATATTTCACAATTTTGTCAGATGCTGATTCTGTGATAGTCTCTCTAGTAATAAAGGGATAAACAAGAGTGCTGAATAAAGAACTCGATGCAAGAATTGGCAACAGCATTGGTTTCAGTGCTGGAATATGTGTGTTCCCATTTGGTTTTCAAGTACAAGTCACTCATACTTTTGGGTTGAGGTTATTTTGCTGTAAAATAGAAATTTCCCTACAGAGATCTGTTCTACAAGTTGTGATCCATCTCATGTATTAGGAGTTTGGGTTGATTTCTCTCTTCTGTGAGCCTTTATTGAGGAACTTCAAAGAAACCATGCAGAGAAATTGATTTGTATGCCCTGTAGCTTTGAGGACAGAGTGTATTATTATTAAAGCAAGGTTGAAATACTTAAATGTTGATGGTAAAGCCATAAGGCTGCAGTTGGGAAGGAACTGCATTTCCATAGAGGATGAATAAATGAGGTATGTTTTCATTTGACCAAATGCAGGACTTTTGTGAGGGAGTTCTGGTCTTGAATTGTCTTAGATCCTGTCCAAGAGGCCCACCTGGAAGGACAAGGAGACATTAGTCTATATCCATGTTGTAAGGGAGAAATTTAGGCAACTAAGCAGACAGATACATTCCCTCACAACAAGAGAACTGAATGGGACACCTCTGAGGATCCCATAAATGTTCATGAGCAAAAAAACCCTTGGAAATGGTACCAAATCAGTGTCACACAAGTATAAGGATTCATGTCCCCTGATCCCTTCTACATCCAACTCCAGGAGTAATTACAGAATGCTCAGTGAGTAGGGGTATATGAACAAAAATACTAGGAGGGAAAACAGGGAAGAAGAGCCCACTCTTCTGCCTTACCTTTGCCCCATCTGCCACAAGCCCAAACTAAGGAGAGCAAAGAAGTCAATTATTTTGCAAATACCCAGCACTAGATATATTAATCAATGAACTGAGGTTTCTGAATAAAAAAAGGATTTTTTAAAATTTTAATGTTAACTGAAATATAAGTTTGCCTGGGATTATATTTAGAGACACAAAAATAAATAGCTCACAGAACTATGGTTTGAATATGTTGTATACTAGATACACTACAAATATATGATAGTGTAACATTTTATTTCCAAAGTACTACTCAATCCTGGTGTTAGTACTGGGAAGACAACGAGTAGAGGCAATTTGGGATCAGGGATAGGGTGCGCAGGACATGTTTACCAGAGGTTAAAGTTAAGATACTGAGGGAAGGCACTGTGTGTTCTGCCAAGAAAGTTGTAATAATATGCCTCATATTCTAGACAGGACCACAAGTTCTAATTAGCCCCGAAAACTTAAAAATATAGAGAGGACATGCAATGAAAATAAATACAACTTTTACAATAGTGGGTGATAAAAGTTAAATATCTTTTAAATGTAATATATTTGTGCTTTCAATTTATGAATTACAAAGTTGATAAAGAGTGACAGGAAGAAGCTAATGCTATTTGATATACACAGTATAGTAATAACATTGTCCCTGGCACCAAAGCATTTTACTATTCCTGGCCCATTACGGAGTTAAACAGGATGCTGTCCATCTGTATTAAAGTTATGGAGTATAAGTCATTACATCAAATAATATTTGGTCATTATAGAGCCAATTTTTTTCCTCTAACATTTGATTTAAGTTGGTGGAATTTTCTCGGTGGCTCAAGATAACCGCCTAAATCTTGAGACAGTTTATTGCACAAGTGAACTAGTAGCCTATTAACTTGACTGTCCTGAACAGTGTTATGATGAGACAAATTTTATAGCTTCAATTTCTTTATGAAACAGGAACTTTATCTTACACATCTCACACTAAACATAGGTGGTCAAGTATACCCTCTGTTAGCATACACCATTGGCCAAAAGTAGACTTGTGGAGAACCTATGACCCCTGTTTGGAAAATGGGAACCATAGGTCCTAATATAGAGCTAGTAAAAATTTATTTACAATATTGTATATACATATATCATATAAACACCTAACAAAATATGCTTACGTTATTTGGTGGAGTTACAGGGAATACATTACCAAAGATATATTAATTATTATGTTCTTTCTCTCTAAAGTTTCCTAGATAAGTGATGTATTTTTTTAAGGATTTTATTTTAGAGAGAGAGAGAGAGCGTGAACAAGGAGCAGAGGGAAAGGGAGGGACAATCTCAAGCAGGGTCCATGCCCAGTGTGGAGCTCAATGTGGAGCTCAGTCTCAGGACCCCGAGATCATGACCTGAGCTGAGATCAAGAGTTGGACATCCAACCAACTGAGCCACCCAGGTGCCCCAATGTATTTTTGTTCGAAGTTTAATTTTACAAATACTTTAAAAAGCTTTTGAAAAATGCCACTGACAAAAATTATATTTTCTCTTACATTGTTTATTTTGTACATACCTACGTTAAAAAAATAAAAACAAAGCTCAGTCCTACCATAAATGTGTACAAAGTGATTAAAGATTTCCCATTACAGACCTTAAGAACAATGTTGGTTTTGTTTTATTCACTTCATCACCTAATCAATGAAAAGAAAATCTTGGTCCTGTTATCCTGAGATCTAATAGGACTGTAGGTTTTTACTTATGTTAATTGCTGTTTCAACTAATAGTTATAAAATTGTCAAGATATAGTTTATATTCATATATGTGTTTAAAATGTTTTCATGGACTTCTCATTTTATTTAACCTTTATTAATATACACTTGGTATCACAATATTTGAACTGCTGTTTTTATCCAAAACTGTTAACAGAGTTGCTTTAGTTGCATTTTTCTTAATGACTTATAGCTGAACATCTTGTCCTTGTTTTAACAGCTGAAGATGCGTGTGGAGGAACGATGAGAGGATCCAGTGGCATCATTTCAAGCCCAAGTTTTCCTAATGAGTACCATAACAATGCCGATTGCACTTGGACCATTGTAGCAGAGCCTGGAGACACAATTTCACTCATATTTACTGATTTCCAAATGGAGGAAAAGTATGATTACTTAGAAATAGAAGGTTCTGAGCCACCTACAATATGGTAAGTAAATAGTTACTATTCTAACCCAGCATTGATGTCATTGCCTAAGGCTGACTGGGGATCAAAGAACAGCTGTGTAAGGGCCTTTACAGGTTTAGTTATTTAAAAGAACTTACAGGAAAATTTTAAGGGGCAGCTGTCAAAGCTGAGGGATATTTTTGAAGATAAGAGTACTAATGTATCAAATAGATTGGACTTCTGAAAGATGGAACTTTCCATCAGTATTTCATTATTAGTCACTGAAAAGTAATGCAACTTAAGCACAACTTGTGTAAGAGAAGTTGTTCCTAATGTAACCTACAGCCTAATGTAACCTACAGTTATGTTCTTAGCATGCCAGTCCATAGTTGGTGGTTCCTTTCAAATTAATTGAATAGTCTGGGAAATAATTTGCCTTTGTTTTTGTAGATAGATCTTTTATTTAATCTGTTATCTGAAGGCAAAAATTAAACATTATGATCTGGGTTAGTACGGTCTGTTTTTTATAGACTTCAAGACGTGGTTTCATGGCAACTGCAGAGTTTTCAGAACATGCTTTTGGGGTGTAATATTTTTAGAAGAAAATGTTTCATTATACTATTTTAAAAATCTGATGCACTGATAGGATTGAAGTGTAAAGTAGATTATGAATCAGTAACTGAGTGAAGAATGATGAGATTGGTATAGTAAGATAATCGGTAAACATTAGACTAGGATGAGCCTTTTAAGCCATGCAAAGGATTTGATAAGAACAGAGGGACTTTATTAAAGTGTTTTATCAAAAACAATTACATGAAGAGGTTTGAATTTCCAAATGATTATTCTTACTAAGTGCAAAGATTGATTTGAAGTGGGGCTCAATTAACTGTAGGAAGATCACTTAAGAGGTGATTGCTATAATTCAAGAAAAAAATCATGGTAGCCTGGATTAGAATGGGATTGATGGAGATAAAGAAGTAGAATAAGTTAGGGTATATTTAGGGAGGCATAATGAAAAGGACTCTAGTGGATTGAGGAGTGATAAAGAAGGTGATGTTTAAATAAAACTTCATTTTCTGACTTGCGCAAGTTGGTATAAAGCCAGTAGAGATATTCACTGATTTGGAAATTGTTGAGGGAAGGTCAAGTTTGGAGTGAGAATGCTATGAATAGTAAGAATTGTTTTTTATGTCTGTTTAGCTTGAAGTCAATTTGAGATGTGCCATTAAAACCGTCTAATAGACAACTGTGTCTGTATGATTCAGGAGTTCTGCATTGACGTTTAACTGATATGTAGTTGGTATCTAAGGTAAATGAACCGATAGGCATTGATAATATTGGCTAGCTAGAGATGGGTTGGAATGAGAAGAAGCGAGGGAACCAGGACTGAGTCTGAGCACCGACAGCAGCATATAAACCCTAGCCTTAGGATTATCCAGCAAAGGACATTGAGGAAGTCCATTTAGAGAGGCAGGAGGAATGAGGTATTACATAGGCCAGAAAAGGAAAGTGTGAGGAAAGAGGAGACAATATTGTGGGCTGCTGCTGAAAGGACACTGAGTAAATGTTTAAAAAAATATATATTTATAGTTGTCTGGGCTTTAGCAAAAGTACCATGTGGGTCTGTAATCCTAATACATTCCTTTGAAGATAAAGACAAAAATTACACACTAGCTATACCCACTTTGTTGTTCATTTGCTTGTTTTCTCTTCTACCCTCAGGCTGTCAGTACTCAGGGTTATATAACTTTAACTCTTCCCATGATAATTTCATGCCCGGGTGCAATGAAACTCAGCAGAATCCTGGTTGAAAATGTTACACCATTCAAAAACTCTCATTTTAGAAATTGCTAGTTATACAGTGATGCATATTGGAGTCATATCAAGGTGGATGCTAATGTCAGGAATTTTCCAATAATTATACTGTCTTTTTGTATGCAAGGGGCTCCATTAAAAATCTTAAGTTTTTAAACTCCCAACATATTTGGTTACTAGATATAAAGAAGGAAATTAGAAAACAATGTTTTATAGTACCTGTTTGTTACCACTGACCTCTCAAAACCAACACATTTGGTCTATAAACTAACACATTTACTCTGGGGTCATAATATCCCGGACATTTATGTTCATGTAGTCACTCTCTTTTCAGATTGTGCATTCTTAGTAAGGATTTGTATGTTTCTATATGAACATCTATTTCTATGTTTCTGAGTTTCTAGAACAATGTAGATTGTGCAATAATAGCATCAGATCCACAAATTGCTCTTCTCTGCATTTTCTAATTAAATGACACTGGGACACTTTACTTATTTCCCTCTTCTTTAGGAAGAAAACAGTAACCGAGAAATTTATTATTTTATTGTTTTTTAAAACTAGCCTTACAGTAAATGTTTAGGTAGACTTGTCAGAATCCTGGTGTGTGTGTGTGTGTCTGTGTGTGTGTGTGTCTGTGTGTCTGTGTGCATGTACACATATATAACATTAATAAGTTTATTTAGCACTTTTTAAGAAAGTGATACAAATGCCCAGACTATATTTCTATAAATGCCAGTTTAAAGATACACAGTGTCAGTAAATTAATAATGCTGTATATATTGCCAGTTCACTATCACAAAACAGTGTTCCTTTTAACTGTAGTAGTTATGGAATTGATGTATAAAATGATCTGTGAATAATTAAAATAAAAATTTAAGTCCAGTCCTGGCCCTCTGATTCCCTTAAATCCTTTTATGTTCTCATATCTTTTTAAGTTATAGTCATCAAAATGAGAAATTATATTTCAGGTGGTATTACATTGATTCTTCCTATGCATTGCTCGCATAATATTTTCAACTCATAATAGAATTCAAAAGAGAAATATGAATAAGGGAAACATTCACATTATTTTCATTAAAATTACAAATGGTTCCTTTGACTTTAGGTCCCTCACTGAAGGACTGGGGACTTGCTATTGGCTACTGTACTTTAAATTTTTTGTTCCTAAAGTTCAGGTAGTGAGGTAAGCCTTGCGTGGCCTGTTTTTGACTTTGGCAACAAAGACCAAGCCAGCTTAATAATTGTGTAACACAGAGAGTACTATCAGCCAGTGCCTTTCTTGCGTACTGTATACTGTAAATCAGTATGTTCTAGTTTGTTAAACAGCAGTCAGCAGCACCACTGCATGACCCAACAGGAATGCAGTGAATCCCGTCAGTTATTACTGAGCGATGAAAGTTTATGAAGCCTGGTCAGTGTCAACTGATTCTATGGCAGTGAAATGAAAAATGATATAGCACAAAGAAACTTAAGTTCCAGTTTCAGCTTTGATTGTTTGTTGGTAGATGAAATTGGGTAAATTATGTCATCTGCTTAGGACGTCAGGATCTTCATCTGCAACATCCAACAAGCCTTTTCTCAAATCTAATAGTGTTTGGCATTACCTGCTTAGGTGTTACAACAGGGGCAACAAGGTGGGAAGTAATTAGATATTGCCTTATTTACAAAGCCTTGGTTGGAGAGTTGGATTAGTTACTCTTTAAAATTGTTTCCAAACTTAATCTCTTGGTTCTTACTAGAACTCCATTCATTCTATGTTCATTCAGGAATTTTTTATTGGATATCTACTGTAGAGCAGGCATTGTTCTAAGGGCATCAGCAGCCAAAGTAGTGGAGAGGCTTGCTTCTTAATTTATGCTCTATCAGGGGAAACAGACAATAAACAATAAACAATGTAAGTAAGTTAATGACACACTCTGCCCAGAAAGTGATAAGAAAGAAAAGGTGAAGTAGCATAAGAGAGGTCAGTAAAGCAATTGTGGGGTGATGGAGGTTACCTGAGAATTTGAGATTTCAGCAAAGTCTTAAAGAAAGGGAGTTAACCAACCAGAAATCTCAGCCATAAACATTTCAGACAGGAATGCATTTAGAGCAAAATACATAATCCAGAGTGGAGCTCATTCTGTTAAAGGAATAGCTAGTAGGTCATGTGGCTGCAAAATAATTGCATGGGTGAAAGTGGTAGAAAAGAAAAATAATTAATGGAGTCCAGCTCAAGACCCATATTGGCATATTGGGAAGGCTTTTAATTAAACTTGTGGAGAGATGATACGGAACTGAATTCTGGACATGTTAAGTTTGAGATGGTTGATAAGTATTCTGGTGAAGATTTCAAGGAGGCAGTTGGATATATATGAGTCTTAGTTCAGAATTAAAGGTGTGGGACAGAGATCTAAATTTGGGAGTTTAGAATTGGAAGTGATTGTTAAGAAGAACGGAAAAAGAAAAGGCTAAGAACTGAGTTCTGGGACACTCCAAATGTCAGGAAAACTAGGAAGAACAAGTAAAAGCATTTGAAAAGGAGAGTTGATGAGATAGGAGGAAGACCAGGTAAGTATGGTTCTCTGGAAGCCAAATGAAGAAAACATAGGAATAAGTAACTGATCAATTGTGTCAAATTTGATGATCAGCTAATAAGATGAGCTCCAAAATTGATCACTGGATTTCATAATATGGAGATTATTGGTTACTGTGATGAAAGGAGTTTTGTGGTTGACTATTTTATTAGAGTGGTTTTGAGAGTGTATTAGAGAAGTTGCACACAATTAGTACAAATAAGCCTTTCATGGACTTTTGCAAGCAAAGGTGAACAAAAAAATTAGGACTAAAAGAGGAAGTAGAGTCAAAAGAATTTTGTTGGTTTGTTTTGGTTTTTGGTTTGTCGTTAATTAGAGAGGTAAAACTGTGTGTTTCTGCTAAGGGGAATGATCCCTAGAGTGCAAAAAAAAAAATGGTGGGGTACCTGGGTGGCTCAGTCAGTTAAGGATCTTCCTTCAGCTCAGGTCATGATCCCAGAGTCCTGGGATAGAGCCCCGCATTGGGTTCCCTCGTCAATGGGGAGCCTGCTTCTCAACCTCTCCCTCTGCCCCTCTTCCCTGCTCATGCTCTCTCTCTCGCTCTCTCTCTCTCTCTCTCTCAAATAAATAAATAAATAAAATCTTAAAAAAAATTGGTGATGGNGTGGGGAGATTGCTGGAGCAAAGAGAAGTGGAGGCAGTGAAAGTCATCCTCCCTTCCTTTAAAACATCTCTTTGTGAAAGGAAGGAAGGTGGGAAAAATCATATAGAGAGAGGCAGATCAAGAAAATGAAGGCGTCAGATCAGGTTGGGGACTACTCCATGATAGAGGTTTTATGAGAGGAGTTCAATCAATTTGGAAACGCCACACATTGAAATAAAAGAGAAAAGGATCATTATCAAAGACTAGAACTGAGAGGAATGAGTGACTAAATATCTCGGATGTAATAAAGGATTATATAATAATTGTAATTTTTCAGATTAGATGGCAGAAAAGACATAATAATAAAAAGGTCAGGAAGACAAGTTAATTGTATACTGGAACCAGAGGAGAAATGAGTTTGGTTTGTAAGGTGTACGGTTGAAGGTTAAGCAGGATTCCAACAGAACATGTCTATGTCCTCCGTTACCCCCGAAATTGGAAGTGTGTAACTTAATGATGACATAAATTATAACAATATAATAACATTTTATATAGCTTAATATTATATATAACTTAGTATTATATTTAATTTAATATTAATGTTACTTAATTATATCTTAATGATCAGATAAGTTGCTGTTGGAAGAATTTGGAAGTCATAAAAAAGGAAGTATTGGTTAAAGTCAAGGAAAATTTATATGACCTATATATTATATATGTATATATGTTACATGTGTGCTAAGGGTTCCGCATTTGGTAGTATTTATCAAATGGTGTTTTTGTAATATCTATATCAGAGTTGCCTGCGGTGTTTGCTAAAGTGCAGATTTCCCAGTTCCCACACAAATCTGGTGATTTACATTCTGTAGGCATGGAATCAGGAAATCTGTAAACGATGTGATTCCAATGCATTGCTCTAGAAATTAAAGCAATACGTTTAGTTTAATCAATATTGTAACTATGTCGTATAACCATCTTGTGAGCATCCCACAGAACCAAAATATTTCTGACCACTCAAAAAGTTGAAGGGCAAATGAACATGATACATCAAACTAATGAAGCTAATTATGTAATACGTACACATACATATTTGGTATACATATAGGTGATGAATACACAAAGATTGTGCTAGTTGATTAATAAATTGTCTAAACAGGATGAATTAACCAAAGGAAACTGGCTGTGATCTTGATTCTGTGAAAATAAATGTAGATACTAATCCCATTAAACAGGTGTTTCTTTTTACTTCCTTCTGACAATTATTAGGCTAAAACATGCAATGAAGCTGTGGTTGTATATATTGCTACTTATCCATAAGGGTAAAGTAACTTGATTAAATATCTATTATGATTCTATAATTTTGAACTAGCTTCTTTTATTGTGATAAGAACACTTAACATGAGATCTGCCCTCTTAACAAAATTTTAAGTGTACAATATAGCATTGTTAACTATAGGCACAGTATTGTACAGCAGATCTCTAGAACTTACCCATCTTGCACCACTGAAACCTTATACTTGTTGAATATCAACTCCCCCATCCACTGGCAAATGTCGTTCTACAATCTGCTTCTACGAATTTGACTGCTTTAGATAGTTCATATAAGTAGAATTATGCAGAACTTGTCCTTCTGTCACTGGTTTATTTCACTTAGCAGAATGACCTCAAGGTTCATTCATGTTGTCCATGTTTTTATGTATATACCACATTTTCTTTATCTGTTGTTCTGTCAAGTTTGATTCTCTTTAGGCAAGTTAAATAGGACATTCATAAAATGATAAGATATTTCAGCTAGAAGGGATTTTAAGGTTTCAGCTGCCCCATTTTCCCCTTTGAGGGGGATAAATACTGAGGTTCAATGTGTATTTTAATATTGATTCAAAGTGACAATTGAGGTCCTTGACTACTTGCTCCAGTATACTTTTTGATAAAAAAGACCTCTTATTATTATGTATACACCAGGGCTTTCTTAAAACACACACACACACACACACACACACACACACGCACATAGTATATCAGTAAAGTATTTTAAAAACCTGATACTTTGACATATAAATATTATAGTGTATATTAATGGTTTTAAATATAGCTTGAAGTTATTTTAGATCAGTTTGATGCTTAAATATAATTTTACTCTAAAGATTTAGAAATTATTCTAGATATCTGAGAACGCCTAGTATGTTTAATCTACCATTTTATTACCTTTAAATATGATTTCTGCCTTAAGGAAGACCGATTTGGCAGTGTAGCAGGAAGAGGTGATGTATATAAGCCTTGGTCATCCATGAAAAAAAGAATTACAATAGATGCTACAACAGAGTTACAATATATGAAAGAGGAATTAACACAAATATGAGGTGATTTCTAAGAGGAGCATTTTCTTTTTTTTTTAAAGATTTTATTTATTTATTAGAGAAAGGGAGAGAGAGAACAGGAAGGGGAGGGGCAGAGGGGGAAGCAGACTCTCTGCTGAGCAGGGAGCCTGACATGGGGCTGGATCTGGGGCTCAGTCCCAGGACCCCAGGATCATGACCTGAGCCTAAGGCAGACACTTAACCAACGGAGCCACCCAGGCACCCCAAGAGAAGCATTTTCAAAAGTTTCTAACAAGAGCAGTTTCATTTAAAGGTAAAGTATTTTATCTTTGATTTTTTAAGGTGCAAAACGTTTAGTTGTTAGATGTATCCCATGTCTTAGATGTATAAATAATTATATATATATATATATATATATAATAAAAATACGTATTTTTCATTTATACAAAGGTTTTTATGACAAATTTGAAGTTATCCTTCTAATTATTAGCGTGGAGAAGAAAAATCATTTGATGATTTTATACCTTTAAGAACCAGACCTTAAATTCATGGTTACATCTTTATTAAATTGCATTTTCAAAGTATCCCTATATCATGGAAGTAAATGAGTGCCTATTCTGCTTTTTAAATTTAAGACACTCATTTAACTAAATAAAATATTTTAATTATGGAAGGCATTAATTAAAGATATGTTTTAACTTCAAAGGGTAAAAAGATGTCATCTCTGATTATATTGTTTTTATTTTATGATTTTTCAAAAAGACTGTAAAACTGTACAAATCTCTATAGTTAAACCAGAACTCGAGTATATGAAATTTAGACTAATTTCATAATCTTATTTAATCCTTAGAAATCGAGCACTATCTTGTTTGTCTCTGTTATCCATGAGGAAGTCCTAGTATATACTTTTCATTATCCCTTGCACTCCTTACCTCCTCTCTACTTTAATGAAGAACTCCTATGAGTTTACCCAGAGCCACTACAACTCTGAAACTCTGAACTCCAGTATTCTTCTTGCTCATTCTCATAATCTGTTTTTTTTTTAAATATTTTATTTACTTATTTGACAGAGAGAGCACAAGCAGGGGGATTATTAGCAGGCAGAGCTAGAGGGAGAAATAGGCTCCCTGCTCAGCAGGGAGCCTGGACGCGGGGCTCTATTCCAGGACCCTGGGATCATGACCTGAGCCGAAGGCAGACGCCCAAATGACTGAGCCACTCAGGTGCTCGTATCTGTTTTTTTTTTTTTTTTAAATATCACTGTAAATTCTAGTGCTTGTCATATTTATTTATGATTTATTAACCTGTGACTTGTTCTTAGCCAGGAGGCAGCACTACTCAATTTCGACAAGAGAAAAGTGGCAACAAATGTATCTGGGTTTACCTTCATATATGTACTGACCAGAAATTGAGATTTCTATCTCAAGAGAAGCATTTGATTTCTGTTTTTTTCCTGATGAAAGAGGCAAGGTCATCCGCTGAAAGTGAGAGGAGGTGATAGGTTAGGATATTTGAGGAGAGTGGGATTGTTCAAAACATCTTCTGTAGATAATGTGAAAACAAAACAACAAAAAAACCCAAACAACTAGGGAAATTGAAGGGTTGGTGGGAAGAGTTTTGGATCCAGTTGGAATTTCACAAGATGAGTTTGTAGTGTCAATAGTTGATGAACTTGCATATTTTTATAACACTGCTTAGCAACTTAGATGCAAGTATAAAAAGACAGGCAATGTCATTGCTGGTTCATGAGATGTTAGAACAGTAGAGAAGGAGGTTGAAGGTATTGGTAGAACACAGCCTGGAGAGGGAAAGAAGTGACTTCCCAGTGGAATTTGCCTATTCTAAGTACACTGGTTTTTATCTATAAGTTTTCATTCATTCATTCATTCATTCATTCAAGTATAGTTGGCATACAATGTTATGTTAGTTTCACGTGTACAACATAGGGATTCAACACCTCTATACATTATCAAAACCACAATGAGATACTACATTACAACCTATCAGAATGGTCAGAATTAAAAAGATGAGAAGTAACAAGTGTTGGTGAGGATGAGGAGAAAAAGGAACCCTTGCGCACTCTTGGTGGGAACGTAAATTGGTAGAGCTACTGTGGAAAACAGCCTGGAGTTCTTCTATGCCTGTGCATACATGCTTTCTCTCTGTCAAATAAATAAATAAATAAATAAATAAATAAATAAATCTTAAAAAAAAAGGAGGGGGTGCCTTGGTGGCTCAGTTAAGCATCTACCTTCAGCTCAGGTCATGATCTCAGGGTCCTGGGGTCCAGCCCTGCATTGGGCTCCCTGCTCAGTGGAGAGCCTGCTTCTCTCTCTCCCGCTCCCTCTGCTCATATTCTCTCTCTGTAAAATAAATAAATAAACACACAAACAAATAAATCTTAAAAAGTCTGGAGTTCCTCAAAAAATTAAAAACAGAAATCCGATCTGATAATTCTACTACTAGGTATTTACTCAAATAAGATATCCATATGTTTTGTCTCTGAGTTAGTATAAGCCATTTATTCCTGAGAGCTTGCATAAAAAGAAACAAATGTTAATTGAAAATATAAAAATATGTGAGATAGAGTATAAGGTTTTAGTGATATATAGGTTATCATATGCTGGTATATACGTTTCTAAAACACAAATAGCTTAGATTGAGTTTTTTTTATAAACTCTGAAATATATAAAAATATATAAAATTTATTCACTTTCACATTTTTCTGAATGATTTCATTCTAATGTGAAAATATAGTTCTTGATTTAGTTATTGCATTCAAAAGTTACCTTCTGTAATTTTCTTCTTCCTCTAACATAATTTTTATTAAAACTAGCCTATGTCTAACTTGATTAACTTTCCTTGTACAGCAAATGGTTTTATATCCCTCAAAAACTGTTAGTGGCAAATCTTTCTCCCAAAAGTGCTTTGATGCCATAGAGACCAAAATAATTAGCCATTATGTATAAAATTATTTACAAACTTTATAAAGCATAAAAGTTAAATCTTAAAACCCAGTTTTCAACTCCCCTCTTCTGGTTGAGCAGTAGAAAACTTGGCTTGTAAGTCACACTTCTCTGCAATGCCTCTCTCTGCTTCAGTGACTGATCTTCTTTGCTGAACACTCATTTTCTGTTCAACATAACTTCTTACCTTAACCCACATATTTTAAATAGAGTCAACAGTCCTATTGATTAGGAAAGGCAGACCTTTTCTTTTTCTTTTTTGTTTTGTTTCCTGTATTAAGCATGGAACAATACAAAGAAAGAATCTTGCAAAAAGATATGGATGTTTCAATTCAAGAGATAGCTGTTGAAAGACCCTTGGGAAAATCAAAGCAAATTACAAAGGGTCTAATAAAGGAAGGCATGGAGATTTGGGCCATACTTATACTAAACCACATAACATCAGACAATTTTAATAACAATTTTAATCAGCATGTCTTCTATTTGAAAATAATGGATGTTTTAAAATTAATTTCCATTCATTATCTCTCATGAAGCAAAATAAGTTTGTTCAGGAGTTGTCCGTCTATCTGTTCAACAAGATAATTGTGTGTTTGACTTGCTTTATGGAAGGTAACATGTTAGTATTGATTATATTATTAACTTTATGACCTGGAGTAAATAATTTATGTTTTCAGTCCAAAATTCTTTTGGGGAAATGAAAAAGAAGAGCTTACTTTAGAATTTTGCTAGAGGAACAATTGGCTTTATTTAGGCTGAGAGATTGGTAAAAAGAAAATAAATAAAAAATAAAATAATCCCTTTGGCATAACAAAGATTGGCTGTGAGGAAGGAAACAAAATTATTAAATTGTTCCAGTAATACTAATGACCAAAAATAAAAGAATATAAGAGCAGAGGACGAAGAAAGGGTCATACTGAATAAAATTATATATTGAGATGGGAGAGTGGAAGTAGCTAAGCAGGACAATAGAACACCAAGAAATTTCCTCAGAGACTCATGATTCAGGGAGTTATCAAGGAAAAGACATGCATAAAGTTCAATATTAAGATATATGCTCAACCAGGTTGAAATTTAATTCCTGATCCCAGTCTTGTGGGGAAATTGTGGGCAATTGAAATCTGTTGAAATCAGCCTTAAAATATTTGTCTCCGTGGTTGGAAAGTTTACCTCCACCTGACACGTGATCCCAAATTGTGTAATATATGGAGTACCAAGGAAAGTTACAAATGTGTCTGTGTTCTAACCAGGTGGCAAATTTTCAGAAAAGGAACAATTTTTCTCCCTTTGAATCCTTGCCTCATGGTGTGCAATGTGTTGTGTAGTTTCTCTGGAAATAGTAAGCTTAAACCATGGATGTTTTAGAGATGGGAAAAAAACAAAAAAAAAAAACACCACCACCACCTCAACTGTACTAGCTGTTAAATTATAAAGAATCTGTGATTGGGAAATGATTTTTATAACTTATTTAGTTTTATTCTTAAAACAATATTTTCCGTTATTTTTTAAGCTTTTAAAACTTCAGTATAGTTACCATATAGTGTTATATTAGTTTCAGGTGTACAATACAGTGATTTAACAATTCTATACGTTATTCAGTGCTCGTCAGGATGAATGTATTCTTTAATTCCCATGACCTATTTTACCGATCCCCTCTCCTACCTCCCCTCTTGTAACCATTGGTTTGTTCTCTATAGTTAAGAGTCTTTTTCTTGGTTTGTCTCTGTTTTGTCTCGTTTGTTTTGGTTACGAGTGAAATCATATGGATGTTAGTCTTTCTCTGACTGACTGACTTTGCTTAGCATTATACTCTCTAGCACTATCCATGTTGTTGCAAATGGCAAGATATTTTTTGAGGGCTTCTATCATGAATGGACATTGTACTTTGTTAAATGCTGTTTCTGCATCTATTGAAATCATCATATGTTTTTTATCCTTTCTCTTATGTGATGTGCAATATTTTCTATTTTTCTCATTAAAATTTTATTTTCATTGGTCTCAGAATTCTGTGACAGATTTTTGGTCAATCATTTCTGTTAAAATACTGATTACTTAAATAACTTAAAATTGCCACACACACAAAAACAAATGGTCCACAAAACATTCTCCTTTCGTTTTGAAGGTTTTATGATGCATTGTTATCATTAGCCAGTCTTTTACTATTAAACTTAAATGGCCAATTGACACAAGAGACTGTTCTTCTACCACTAATTAAGACCACATGGCAGGTGTTGGAGATAATATTCACTTAGCCTTCTGAGCTTTTGGGGCCGACTTGGTGACCTTGCTAGCTTCAGCTGACTTCTTATCCATTACTTTGATGACACCCACAGCAACTGTCTGTCTCATGCTATAAACAGCAAAATGGCCCATAGGAGGGTACTCAGAGAAACTCGCAACACACGTAGGCTTTCTAGGAACCATATCAGCAATAGCAGCATCACCAGATTTCAGGAACTTGGGGCCATCTTCCAGTTTTTTTCCAGAATGACGATCAGTGTTGTTCTTCAGCTCAGCAAACTTGTGAGCAATGTGAGCTGTGTGACAGTACATCACAGGTACATATATAGCACTGATTTGGCCTGGATGGTTCAGGATAATCACCGGAGCTGTAATTCCAGCTACTTCCATTGGTGGGTCATTTTTTACTGTCACCAGCCACATTACCACAAAATTTGTCTTTGACATTGAAGCCCATGTTATTCCCAGAAGAGCCTCACTCAAAGCTTCATGGTGCATTTAAAAAGACTTTACTTCACTTGTAACATTGACTGGAGCAAAGGTGACCATCATGCCGGGTTTAAGAACACCAGTCTCCACTTGGCCCACAGGGACAGTACCATACCACCAATTTTGTAGATGTCCTGGAGGAGCAGACACAAGGGCTTGTCAATTGGACAAGTTGGTGGCAGAATGCAATCCAGAGTTTCAGGTAGTGTGGTTCCACTGGCAGCCATCTTTAGGGTGACCTTCCATCCCTTGAACCAAGCCATGTTCATCCTGGCTCCAGCATGTTGTTACCATTCCAACCAGAAACTGGCACAAATGCTGCTGTGTCCATGTTGTAGCCAATTTTCTTAATGTAGGTACTGACTTCCTTAATGATTTCCTCTTATATCTTCTGGCTGTAGTGTAGCTCAGCGGAATCCATTTTGTTAACAATAACAGTTAGTTGTTTTACACCCAGTGTGTAAGCTAGAAGGGCATGCTCACAGGTCTGCCTATTTTTGGAGATAACTCCATAAAATTCACCAACAATCAGGACAGCACAGTCAGCCTGAGATATGCCTGTAATCATGTTTTTGATAAAGTCTTTCCCCTGGGGCATCAATGATTGTCACATAATACTTGCTGATCTCGAATTTTCATAGAGAGAGATCAGTGGTGATACTAAATTCATATTCAGCTTTCAGTTTACCCAAGAACCAAACATCCTAGAAGGAGCTCCTTCCCATCTCAGCAGCCTCCTCAAATTTTTTAATAGTTCTTTTGTCATTTCGGCAAATTTGTAGGTCAGATGACCAGTAGTGGTAGACTTGCCCAAATCTACGTGTGTAGTAATGAAGATGTTGATGAGTCTTTTCCTTTCCCATTTTGGTTTAGGTTTAGTGGTGGTTTGCATGACATCTGTGTTCTGGCGGCAAGCCTGTTGCAAAAAAACAAAAAACAAAAAAAGCCCACAATATTTTCAATTAAATTAGAGTTCGTGAAAATCTTCAAAAGGATATTCAACTGGAAATATAGTTATCAAAGAAAATTCAACTCACATTTCCAATTTGCCAAAGTACACTAGAGTATCATTTAAGGAAGGACTAGACAATGTCATATTTTAAAAAAAAACTAATTTTTTCAATGTCTTTTTGAGATGCTAGTATTCTTAAAGAGCATAAATAAAACCAGTATATTTAGTAAGCATGCCTTGCTGAAGTCTTAGATAAATCATAAATATGCATGAGGTATAATCTTAATGTAATAAATTAGAAATACACACACAAACATACATATTTCCAATAATGTTTTTTGGATTTAATTTGCCTTTGTCATTATGTCTATTTTAATGGAATTTTTCTTTAAACACTTCTTTCTTCCACAAATCTAGTTTACCAGCCACTAGAAATTCTAAAACTTAATGAATTTCATTTTTTTGAAATTACTCTTTATTTCAATAGGGATTGATTGAAGGAGCATGACAGAATGTGGTATTATTAGAAATCATTTGAGTGCTGGTTAGCTACCAAGAATCTCTTTAGAAAGAGAAAATGGATTTTTACAATCATAGCAAAACTGAATCTATCTCGTTAGAGCAGGGTAACATTAACTAAACTCACATAAGATAGAATACTAATTTAGACATTCACCACATTCTCATCTTTACTCCCACCCTTGCTTCTCATGCTTCAGGATAATGGCATCCCTTCAGTTTCATAAAATATGGCCTATTTAATACCTTTGCATATGCATTCCATCCCCCTGAAATGTTCTACTCATCCCTCTTCATTTTCACCTAACACCTATTCCCTCTGCTAATCACAGATTAAAAACTACTTCTGTTAGGTCTTCCCTGATTGTGAGTATTTAAAGTAGGTAAAATCTTTGAGCTACAATTTCACATTACTGTCTACATCTTTCAGCACTCATCAGGTTTCAATTACTTGTTCAATGCCTATATTCCTTGTATATCATAAACTCCATGAAGGCAGATAACATGTTTGTTTAATTTAATAATCTTAGGGATATGCACAGAGCATGTGATATGTTCCATACTTAGTAAATATATGAATAGATGAATGATACTTGATTACTTTATGTGTCATAAAACTTGTGTTACCATAATAACATTCTCTTCCTGTTAGTAGAGGTTTATGGCTAAATTATATTCTAATTAGAAGCTTGTTTGATGAGCACAGAATTAGAATAGCAAAAGGCAGTTATTAGCATTAACATTTCTAGGCTACAACAGCCAAATTTGATTATTTCCAGAGTACAATATCTGGATAAGAATGATAGGTCCACCTGCTGGTGGGCTGTTCCATTCAGGTAACTTCTAGTCCTTTGGAATTTCTATCTCTGTAAACTGGACAAGTTATAAATTGTAGATTAAGGTTTTACTTCCTAATGTTCATATTCCAGCCCTGCCTCATAAGATATTTCACAAGTCGTCTTGACTGAAGTTTGAGTGTTCTTGAACTCTTCATACACGTTATACAGACCATCACTTGCCTAGGAAAATTAGTCTAGCAGAATCCTTGATACGTATTACATGCTAAAAAGAAAATGTAGTCTTCATTTATTCAGCAGACGTATCAGACATTATGCTGGGGAATAGATTTATACTGCTTAACAGCATGTTCATTACTTTTGGTCTCATGGAGCTTATAGTCTATTCCCTTCTCCATATGTCTTACAGAATGAATGAATGAATGAATTAATGTATTTATTTATTTATTTGATGGAGAGAGAGTACAAGCTGGGGAAAGTAGCAGAGGGAGAGGGAAAAGAAGGCTCTCCACTGAGCAGGGAGCTCGATGTGGGGCTCCCATTTATTTGTTCCCATATTTAGTGGGTAGAATTGTGTCCCCCTCAAAAATATGTTCAGGTCCTAACCACTTGTACCTGTGAATGTGACCTTATTTGGAAAAAAGGTCTTTGTTGATGGATTCAAATCAAGATAAGCTCATATTAGACTAGTGTGGGCCCTAATCCATTGACTTTTGTCCTAAGAAGAGCAAAATTTGGGTATATAGAGACAAAGGGAAGAAGGGCATGTGATGGTGAGGCAAAGATTGAAATGACGCATCTATAAGCCAAAAAACAAGGATTGCCAACAACCATCCAAAAGTAGAAAGAGGAAAGGGAGAATACTTCACTGGGGCCCTAACACAGATCATAGCTGACAATTGATTTCCAACTTCTTATGTCTAGAACAGTGAGACAGTAAAATTCTGGTGTTTAGAAACACCTAATTTGGGGCACCTGGTGGCTCAGGTCATGATTCCAGGGGCCTGGGATCAAGCCCCGCTTTGGGTTTCTTCACTCAGACGGAGTCTGCTTCTCCCTCTGCCCCTCCCCCTGCTCGTGATCCCTCTCCCTCCCCACTTCATATAAATATATACAATTTTAAAAGACAGCTAATTTATGGAACTTTATTATAGCATTCTTGGGAAATTAAGAAATTAACAGTGATTTTCGATAATTTGCTAAGTTGTTTCATATAGTATGCAAAACTTATTTAAGGATTCAAGGACAAATAGCAACAATATGAAAAAATATATGGTGGAGTTCCTTATGTTTCCCTACTTCCATTAAATAAGATCATTGTGGGAGAAATGAAATTTGAGTTTCCCAAATCTAACCACAGACAACTGGTAGGTAGAAAATTAGATTTTACTCATTTTCTCTTCCCATTTTTTGAAAAATAACAGAAATGATATAGATGGAAATAAATGGTTTTCAGAAGGTGAAAATATGATTATGGGTTTTTGTTTTGTTGAATCTAAATTGGAACGAAAAGATGTATATTTACATGGTCTGTATTAAATGTTTCAGTCAAATTTAGTTTGGCTAGAAGCCATACCTAGGGAAATGGCTCTTCTGTAAACTTGACAAGAAACATGTAATTCTTTTCCTGGCTGGTTCCTTTTTATAATGAAAATATTCATAGTAGTAGAAATTCTTGTTGTGTCTAATGAATTAATAACTTCTTTATGTCGGTTTCCATTATATTTCACGTATACCTGTATTGTGGCACTCATCATATTGCATTAGGGACCTTTTTGTCTTTCTTAACACTAAAGAGTGAATTCCTAAGGGACAAAATGATTCATTCATATGTGTATTGCCTAGTGTAGTGCTTAGTGCATGGCAGGTGCATAATAAATATTTGCGAATTGAAACAATTATGATCGGTATAGTTTTGAATAGCCTTGCCCATTCCAAGTGTAGTTTATTTTATTGTAATTTCCAAATAATAAAAACCTTCAGAACTTTTCTTTGACTTTATTCCAGTAAGAAAAGCAGTTGTGGTATGATTTAATTAAGCATTCTGTCATGGGATTTTAGTTTAGACTCTTTCCTGTGTACAGTTGAGTTGTTTGACCAAGTGTTTTATTTAAGAAGTGCTGAAGTCTGTTTGGCACATATCATCCGGTATATGTGCCAGAGACCATGTTGAGAGTTAAAAAAACAAAACAAAACAAAACAAATATGAAATATCCTGCTCTTGCCCATAGGAGAGGGAAGAGACAGTCCCCCCCAAATGAGGCAGAAGATGCTGTGCAGGCCTGGAAGAAGGGCATCTGGACCTGGAACTGGTAGAATGCAGAGAAAGGAAAACACTTAAAAATACCAAGGCAGTTTCTTATAAATTTAAAGTACTTTTAAGATCTTATCTGTATTATTTGGAGGATAACTAATCCAAGTTTCATTACAATAATGCCCTTAAACCAGAGTGTCTTGTTGCACGTTTTCAAGCAGTCAGAATATCGTAACAAAGAACCGAAGCAGAGGTTTCAGTGACTCCTTAAAGAACTCCAAACGTTAAAATAAAATGGGAAAGCTCTTCAATAATTTTACTCAACAAATATTTGAAGTATGTCCTTCTAGTGTGCCACTCCCCAGCTGTGTCACGTCCAGATGATTTGCCTTCATCTAATTTTGTAGAAAAGATTGAAGTTCCAATTCTAACCCTCAAAGAATCTTCATTTTTCTCTAGCCAGTGCATCAATTCCTTTAAACTTACTGTGTTATCTCAAGTGCAGTCTTTGTAAGAATTTAAATTTGGCAGCCTATATATAATATTCTCTCTACTTCAGAATAAAAACATGATACTAAGCTGAATGGAAGAAAAATCAAAGTCTGATATTAGGGAAAATTGTTGTGGCCATAATCTATTGCCAGCAAGCACATTTGGTGAATAATATTATCTGTGGTAGAAATATAAATGTAGGTTTTATATTAACACAGGAATTTTAAGTTTGCTAGTGCTTAGACTTCATTAAGAATATATTTGACAAACTACTTCTTTTTACCTAGTATGTATTGAGTAATGATATTTATTCTGAGAAATTCCAAATTATTTTTACCATCTCAATCATCTATTTAATATTTGAATTTGAAGAATAGTTTAGGATAATTAAGGATAATAGATATTTGAGAAAGAGGTGAATGACAAAAAATCACATTCAAATACACTTTCTTTCCCCTGTATCAGGATTGCTAAAAAGTTGTAATAATCCCGGCCCAAAGCAAGATTTCCATTAAGCTAAAATATAAAGTGCCTTTGAAACAATGTTCTCACAGGCTTTGCTTCAATAATCTTGGGGGTTGCAGAGAGTAACAGATACAAATGAGTTAGTAGTACACTTACCTCCCTTGTGTTCTTTGCTCTGGGAGCCCTGGCTTCGTTTCCTGAATACAGTGGTCTGGTTCTGAAGGTATTCTGTAAGCACTTCTATCTACGTTTACATGTAGATGGGATTCGTAGGAGGATTCTGTCCAGCCCTCACATTTTGCACAGAATAAGAAAATGATGCACTGCTGTTAGCTAACTCACAATATTTTCTAATTAGTTTTATCCATAGAGAAACAAAAAATAAAATGTGGACTTTATAATAAATATTTCCACCTTCATTAAAAGCCAACATAGGGGTGCCTGGGTGCCTCACTCGGTTAAGCTTGGACTCTTGATTTCCGCTTGGGTCGTGATCTCAGGGTCCTGAGATGGAGCCCCGCACTCAGCATGGAGTCTGCTTGAGATTCTCTACCTCTCCATCTGCACCTCCCCTCTGCTCTCCTGTGCGCATGCCCTCGCTCTCTCTCTCAAATATATCTTAAAAGCGCCAACATAGGCACCCAAACTCATCAAATTTATACAAAAGCAAAATGACTCAAGATAAGGATAAAAATTTAAGAAGTTATGATACAATTTAAGTTTTACGTTCCTGTATTTTAAGGACAGGTAGGCTGGATTTTCATATGGTTAACTTATAATTTTTTATGTAAGAATATTTTAAGACAAGTAACATATTTCATGTTTAACTTACTGAATTTATTTATACAACAGAAGCTGTGTACCAGGCAGTGGATGTTTACGAAAATTGGTACCATAAGAGAATACTTAATCTTTCTATTTGATCTCCAGTTTGTCTTAAAGGCATCTGTGTAGCACTGGGGGCAAAAGAGTATATCCTCTAATCCCAAGACCCACGAAGTAGAGCTGTGCAGGGGATATAACGTACAACTCCAGGAGACTCCTGTCACATCATGGTCTATGTAAAGTGGTATCCCTGAGTGTTGTGCACTATTTGCACTCTACAGCCTGTGTGACTCTAAATAGTGTTCTGTTCCTGCATTGAACGTATTTTATTGTTTCAGCCCTGACATGGCCAGCATGGTCTTCTCCTGCTCACACTATACCCATGTAACTATAAAGTTATTTTTGATGAGTGAAGAAATGTCTTTCCTAGCTTCACACTCCTCCCTTTATTTTTGTTCCAGATTTTACTTCTACATTTCACTAGAAACTCCAGTTAGGCATCCTGGAAACCAAACCCATGATCTTGTGCTGGGAGCAAGCATCCTCACTGGTCTCTTCTACTCTCAAATTCAGCCTCAAGTATTTCTGACTTGTGTTATGGTCTGCTCCCAGTAGCTAAGTTATCAGGCAGTCGATGTATTCTTTGCCATTTCTTCCACATCACTTCCTTACTTTGTGCCCCTGGTGACGTCACACCAGCCTCTTTTCATTTCCAGTCTTTGTTGTGTATTGGAGGCATTTTCTAACTAGCCTGACTCTATTATTCCCTTCTTGTCATTAGTGTTAGAGCAATTCACGTTTTGTTCATCTTAACTAAAATCCTTGACTCAGGGGCGCCTGGGTGGCTATCGTTAAGCGTCTGCCTTCGGCTCAGGGCATGATAACCAGGGTCCTTGGATCGAGCCCCGCATCGGGCTCCCTGCTCTGCTGGGAGCCTGCTTCTTCCTCTCCCACTTCCCCTGTTTGTGTTCCCTCTTTCGCTGGCTGTATCTCTCTCTGTCAAATAAATAAATAAAAATCTTAAAAAAAAAAAATCCTTGACTCACTGTTGTCTTCAGAGTAATTTCAAATTCCTTAGGTTGACATGCAGAAGCCCACATAAGCTGGATACTTTTCTGCGTCTCAGATTTTAATCGCTACCATGAGAACATTTGACTAACATCAGAACAGTTTACTTATTTTCTTTAAACGTACTGTACAGATCAACTCATGTTTCATTTTCACATTGTCTGTCACATGAAATAATCCTCTTCTCCAAAAACCCAAATTATTTTGACACCATTTCTCCTATTTGAAGCCTTGAATGTTAGTCTTCGTCAATTGAAAGTGCCTCTTGCAGCTTTTTATATGTTTTGCTGTCATGATACTTTTACTAAAACAGGTTTTCTTTAAAATTTGTTTATGGGCTTATTTTTATTTTTTCATTTAGTCCACTTTTTGAAGGTTTTTTAATATTTTACTTTTAATTTTTGGATAATTACAGACTCATATTTAGTTGTAAGAAATAATATAGAAATAGTGTATGGCTTTCACTCAATTTCCCTAACTTCCTGTATAACTGTATAGCATAGAATCACAACCAGGAAATTCATTTTGATAGAATCCATCACATTTCACCAGTTTTATATACACTCGTGTGTCTGTGTGTGTGTATGTGTACCTTTTTTGCATTTAGTTCTGTGTGATTTTTATCACATGTGTAAACTCACATGCCCACTACTACAGCCAACACACAGAACAGTTCCATCAAAAGGGTCCATCCTTCTACTCTTTTATAGCCCTCTTCACCTCTCTTCCTGGTCCCTCCTCAATATCTGGCAACTGTCTTCATCTTTATAACTTTGCCACTTTAAAAATACTACAACAGCGTTTTCAAACCATATCTCGATAAATAAATGGTTAGTTATTAGATGATTAAAATTTTAACATCTTTGTGTTTGTGATGTCATTATAATTGGAAATTCTCTCCCCAGACCTTCCCATATAAAACAAACAAAAAAAATATTGGTCACATTTCTATAACCACAGTTTATAGTTCTATAATTGTTCTTTCATTTGGAATCCACTCTACATACCTTTGTAACTGAGGATATGAGATAAAATGTGCTCAGCTTTTATTTTTAAATGTTACATTAAAAAAGACCACCTATATTTTCAAGAATAAGAAGCATTTTTATATACAACATGTGCTAGTTCCACCACTGATTTGTTGGCTAAGCTTAGCTACAGTATTTACTCTTTTTGGGTTTTACATTTCTCAGTTCTTCTTATGCCTTTGGAGATTTAATCAAAAGAAAGTTTATGTTTCATAGTCGTATAACTACCTTATCTTTAGTAAGGCTCTTTCAAATATTTAATACTTTGTCTCTCTGTTGATGAGAAGTGAATTATCCAAGCCTCTGGTAGATCTGGTAGTATTGTGTATTGAAGCTATTGTATGGTAATCTTAAGCATGAAATATTTAATATTTAGCATGGTTTTATGAGATCATTTCAGATGTTTAAAATATTGAGAAGGCAGGAGGTAGTATGCTAAGCTTATTTGAATAGAAAAACTAGGTTAATAGTTATAAAGGTAGAACATTTGGCTCGAAGTAAATAATGATTTATAATGATTAATACTTTCCCCCCGCAAAAATAAGTGATTGCTTATAGGTTGTAAGATTCTTCCTTTGAAAAGAGTTATACAGAGGTAGGCAATTGATTATTGGCAATAATGGATGCATGAAATCATTAATGATTATTCTAGATGATTATTAAAAAACGTTTTTAATACCAGGGTGCAATTTTTGTTGACAATCTTATCACTGTTTTCCAAGTGTTATCAACATTTAAATGGTATGTTCATCAAATAAAACTTCATTTAGCCTGAATTTTGCTTAGAGACAATTCTTGCTACAACACCATTCACTTAGCTATACACTGATCATTTCAGCCATAAAATTAGAAGAAATAAGAGGTAAGAGGCAGTAATTGTTTAAGAACACTATTTTAACATAATTGAACTGTTTAAACATAACATTAAATGCTATTTTCATTCTCCTAAAGTAATTGCCAATTATATAATAATTCTATTTTCATATATGAAGGAATACTCTTACAAAATCATGTATGCACTTGGAATAGAGTTTTCTTGAGAAATTAGAAATTTACACTGGTCTCTTTTCAGATTAAGTTTCTGGTTTAAGAAACACAGGTGATGGGTCGCCTGGGTGGTGCAGTCCTTAAGCGTCTGCCTTTGGCTCAGGGCGTGATCCCGGTGTTCTGGGATCGAGCCCCACATCAGGCTTCTCTGCTGGGAGCCTGCTTCTTCCTCTCCCACTACCCCTGCCTGTGTTCCCTCTCTCACTGGCTGTCTCTCTCTCTGTCAAATAAATAAAATCTTAAAAAAAAAAAAAAAAAGAAACACAGGTGATATTATTCATAGATTATAGAGACACTCCATGGCTATAAAACAAAGTAAGTAAAGCTACAAAGAGTATCACTCTTTAGCTCTATGGCCTACCAAATGTTGTAACTACAGCCTATATGATTATATGATACATAATTCCATTTATTAAGCCTCTGATTGGAGTAGGCAAAAAAATTTCATTCCAATTTTCTAGTTATCTAGGTTTCTGCAAATGACATACTATTAAAAACCTGGTAGAAAATCTGCCTTAAGGTTATACATCCCATAGCTTTTGATAATATTCAGTTTCCAAATTGAAATAACTTAATTATATTCTCCAAGGATCCATTTTCAGAGTAGGTGCAGCTGTTGCATTTTCTTTTTTAGAAAGACAATTATAATTACAGGCAACTTAAGGAGATGGAATTAATAATGCATTACAATTTTAGAGAAACAGTGAGATTAAAGTGTGAGTTCATGTAGGAAAAAGAGATTGGTGATGATAGACAAATAGAAGGCCAGATATTTTGTGTGTGTGTGTGTGTGCGTGCATGTGTGTGTGGGCACTTTGGTTCACATTTTGGAAAGAGTATATGTAAGATAATCTAACAATAAATTTATTTTTTAAGAGAGAGTCATCTAGTATTTACTACATACCAGGCAGTATATAGGATATTCAGTGAAAAATAGACACAATATTTAGCAAGAAAATCAGTCTGGCAAGGAAAACATTTATAAATAGTCCATGAGAGGTTTTTAAAGATACGTATAAAGCATATCTGAAGCAATATAGGAAAAAGAGATTGGCTCATTGATACAAGGGAAACTTTACAGAGAGAGTGTATTTTAGCAGAATTTTAAAGGAAGGTTTGTAATGATGCCGTAGGAAGTAACATTAGGCAATATTCCCTAGGGATGACACTGTTAAGAACTATGAGGGGTCAGAAATTGTATCCTAGTTGTCAGCTAACAACCTAGCTGACATGTTTTCAAATATGCAAGAGAAGACACAAGACACTTAGGTCAAATCCAGAGGACTTTATTAATCATGGAACAGTAACATGGCGAACTTCAGGTTTGTACCAGTTTCCCTTGCTCCATTTCCCATGGGGTGACATGGAGAGGATCAAGTGATTGCTATATGTGGAATAGGTCCCATTTTTAGAGTGAAACCCTGAGTTGAGGAAACCTTAACAGTAAGAACTGCTTGTCTATTACTGTGGAATAAGACAATATCTCTATTTTTCAAGGCCATGAGGAAATCTCCCCTTTGTTCCAGAGGAAAATACCAATTCTCTATTCCAAGGCTGTGATTAAAAAAAAAAAAAAATCCTTGAAAATATAATCTGGAAAGAAGGAAGTCAATGCATCTACTACTTACAAGATGTGCAAAAATCAGACTCATGAGCAACCAAATGCAAATCTCCCAAGAGATTAAATAGTATTTAATTCTCAAGAACCCCAAGAAATCTCATATGGATCAACAATAGTGTTGATCATTCTGGGAAAAGTGAAAATTCCAGGGATGATACTTGATTATGAAGATCTTGGCATATCTTACTAATACATTTGACTTTTATTCTGAGGGTTAACTGGGTAATGGGAACATGGGATGAATCTAAAGAGGTAAATTAACATAATCAGACTTGCAATTAGAACTATCATGGTGGCTGTTGAGTGAGGATGGAGAGAATGTAGGCAAGAAGCTTTGAAAGTTGGCCCTGTGAGTGATGAAAAGAACAAGAACCAATTAAGGTGTGCTCACATTGAGGATGAATAGAATGATTTAACTCTAAGGGGCGTCTGGGTGGCTCAGTCATTAAGCGTCTGCCTTTGGCTCACGGCATGATCCCGGAGCCCTGGGATTTGAGCCCTGGGATCATCGAGCCCTAGGATCCTCGAGCCCTAGGATCGTTGAGCCCTGGGATCGAGCCCCACATCGGGCTCCTCCTCTGGGAGCCTGCTTCTTCCTCTCCCACTCCCCCTGTTTGTGTTCCCTCTCTCGCTGGCTGTCTCTCTGTCAAATAAATAAATAAATAAAATCTTAAAAAAAAAAAAAGAATGATTTAACTCTAACTTAGCTGGAAGTTGGTGGCATTTGCAAATTGGTTGGAAGTATGATGTGATGAATGAGATGGAGGAATTGAGCATGTGTCAAAGTTTTCTGATTCTAAATGAAATAAGGAATACAGGGAAAAGAGGAGTGTGGTGGGAGGAAAGGTATTTACTTATTTAAATAGTGTCTTTCCATGGGATAAGACAAGAAATTGTTAGTAGGAGAGATTTAGAATTTGAGAATAATTTTGGGTAATCAGAGTGGAAGCTATAGGAGTACATGAGTGGAATAATACAAACAGAAGAAGGAGCAACCTTGGGATGTGGGCAGGAAGAGAAATTAGTGAACAAAGTAGAAACTTAGAAGGAGAATAGAGAAAGGGAGATTTTATGGAAGCAAGGAGAGGAGACCGTTTCAGGGAGAAGAGTGGCCATGAGGCTTCAGAGTTGAGAGTGATCAAGAAAGGAGTACTTAGAAGGATCTAGAAATTAGAAGGGCCTTGGAAGTTTTAGCAATAGTTATTTTCTAAAAGAATTCTACTAAGACTATGGCAGACATTACTGGTTGACTACTTTATGCCAATTTTCTCTTCTTTCTATGCCAGTTTGAGGGATGGCTGAATATTTACCTTTCCAAATTCCCGGGCAACTGTAATAGCCAAGAATTTTGGCCAGTGGCATTTATGTACAAGTTACTGAGTGCCTTTTGGAGAGCAATTAAAAAACAAACAAACAAAAAAACCCCAAACATACTGAGGTAGGATATTCTTTGGCTATTTCCCCTCCACCTTCCCCCCTACCTTTCTGCCTGAAGTGTGATAGCCATGGCTAAAAGGATGGCAGTTATCTGCAAGCATGATGACCAAAGCTATTATTATGTATCAGTCAGGATCTAGGCTGAGGAGTGAAGCAGATTAACCCTGACATCTCAGTGGCTTAATAAACAGAGGTTTATTTCTCACTCAAGGGAAGTCAGTTTTAGTATCAGCTCTTCTACAGGGCAACTGCCTCTTAAACAGTGACTCAGGGATCTAGTCTCTTGCTATCTCATTTGTGCAATTACAGTGCAGAGCTTCTAAGTCAGGGAGGGAAGAGAGATGAAGAAGGTCATGAAGAAGCTCTTCACTATCTTAGTTTGAAAATGACACTAAACTTCTGCTCTTAATGCATTGGTTTGAACTATTCACATGACGCTGCCTACCCACAAAAGGGCAAGAAAATACAGGCTTCATTGTGCTTAGGAAGGCCAGTACTACTGGAAAGTAGGGAGCATCAGTGAGTGCAAAACTCTAAGACACCTTAAGCAATTATATTGGCCCTGTACAGCCCACCTCTTTACATTTTGCTGTGTAAGAACAATATATTCCTATTTATTAGGTCCACTGTAAGTCAGATTTTTGTCCTCTAGAGCTAAATAGAATCCTAGCAGATTCAAGAAAAAAAAAATACAAATGTGTAATTTGGTTTAAATTAACTCTTAAAATAAATACTGTTTTACATTCATGGAATTTAAAATAAGTTATTTTTAGTTTAAACCCCATAGTACTAATATAAAATGAAGCAGACAAGGATAGCAGTAGAACTGAGTGGGCACTGAAGTGGAGAAGGGCATGGTGTTCCAAGTTTGCAGACAGTGGAACCCAAAGGTTTGCTATGCTCTGCTATTTTCTTCACTGTGAGAGGAGAGGACTTCCCTGGAATAGATTAGGCATATATTTATACTCTAAACTACTAGGTGTCATTGTGAGCGTATGCCAAGTTTAAAATAGCCTGTTCTAAAGTACAAAATTAAAGCCCATTTTGAAGCAAATTAGGGAACTTAATATAATTTACTTTATTTTGGTCCTTTTGACAAGGAGGAAGGGAGTTAATTTATATCCAAAAAATCCTTTGTCTTGTTTACTCTTCTTCTTTTTTATTTGTTCTTGTTTGCTTGAGACTTCACTTAACTCCTTAGTTACTCTTGCTTTAAGTAAATAGCATTAATAGTGACACTCACATCATACCTGTCAACATTAGACAGTGGGTTTTTCTTGCTGGAATTTTTCCGTTCACACTTTTTCACCTCTGGATTTGCCAACCACAAAGCCATTAATAGCAGAGTCATTAATACTCAAATAGAAATTGCACTATGCTGTCTGTTTAACAATTGGGAAAGACCCAGATGCTTTGAGCTTAATAGGAAACTTTTCTGGCACAGAGGGCTTAGTTCTAAGAGTGTAACATGACTCTTAGCTTGTACTTCTGCAATTTAAAATGTTTTTGTGGAGAAGAATGCCAATTGACTTTTCTAGCCAGACACACAAGGGTATGATGGCCCAGTCCTAAGGCCTAAGTGTGTTTACCACATGGAAATAGACAAGGAGTGTGTGAACACTGGTTTTGGATCTTTAAGTCAGTTACTCATTTGTTGAGACATGGCCCAATAAATAGCTCTGGATCTCACTAATCATATCAGCAACATTTCTCTTGTACGGGAGAATTAAATATAAGTGGAATGGAGTGCAAGACATGTGTTATGGGTTGAATTGTGTTTCCTCCAAATTTATGTGTTGAAGTCCTAACCCCAGAGCCTGTGACTGTGAACTTATTTGGAAATAGGCTCTTTGGAGATGATCAAGTTAAAGTGAGGTCATTAGGGTAGACTGTAATCCCATATGATAGTGTCCTTATAAAAAGGGTGAAGTTTGGGCACAGACATGCACACAGGCAGAATTCCATGGGAACGTGGGGTGATTCCTTTACATGTCAAGGACCATCAAAGATTGCCAGGGAACTGCAGAAAGCTAGGGGAGAGGCATGGAACAGATCCTTCCTCACATCCCTCTGAAGGAGCCAGTGCTGCCAGCACTTCATCTCAGACTTTTAGCCTACAGAGCTGTGAGAGAATAAATTTCTGTTGTTTAAATCATCCAGTATGTGGTACTTTGTGAAGGCATTCTCAAGAACTAATACAAAGTGTTAAGGGAAGTGAGTCCTCTCCTATAAACAAAGTAAAACTATGGAGAGATGAATGTTGCTATGTGGATTAGATGAGGTAACTTATAAAATGTGTTTAGTTTAGTAGACTGTGTCACACCTGCTAAGCAGAAAATGGTGTTGTTATTGCAATTACCAATATTTTGGTCTTGATTTTATGATTACTGTGATGATCAAAACCACTGGAACAGACAATCTAACTTTAAGTTCCAGCTGTACCACTTTCTAACTGTGTGGCATTGGACTTAATTTCATACTTTATTATTCTCATTTCTAAAATGACCATGGTATTTGGAAGCCCGTGTGGCTCAGTTGGTTAAGCATTGGACTTTTCATTTCCACTCAGGTCACGATCTCATGGGTTGTGGGATTGAGCCCCGTTTGGGGCTCTGTCCTCAGTGTGGAGTCTGCTTGTCCTTCTGCCTATCCCCTGCCCCTCCCTACCTCCTGCTCTTGTGCACTCTCTCTCTCTCTCTCTCTGTCAAATAAATAAGTAAATATCTTTAAAAACAGACAAACAAACAAACATGCTATTAATGCCTACCTTATGAGAATGTGAAGTTGTACACAGAGGAGCTCAATGTGGGCCTACTTTCAATGCTCAGTGCATTTTAGCTATGAGTATCATTATTTTCAGTTGTCCAATTCCCTTTTATTGTTTGAAAGTAAGGTTGTTTTCATTAGATAAGCCCTATCAATAGATATTACTAAAAAGTCACCCCAAATTTTCTGCTTAATTTACTGTAAAGTTAGAATTTTATTTAAAAAAAAATCTTAATTTTAGATAGATTTTTTTCCCTAGAAGTGAGATTTCATATGAACAGTTCGTTTTAAAACTTTAGAACACCTCTATGAATAATAATGAAAGTAATGAAATTGTATTCAAAGTACCTAAGTCAGTCCCTTGGAGTCAATTAGGTGTCCAGAGAAGTGCAATTATGTTCTAAACCACTAGGGCATATTTAAACCACTGAAGCAGAATGTTGCCCTGGTGATTTTAGGATAGTGTTACGGGAGATTTACTGAAGCCATTTATTATCTTCAAGTTAAAGAGCCATATATATTAACTCTTTTAAGTCATAAATATACTATATATCAGCTAATGCAACCACTCTTTTCCTGGGTGCTGAATTTAGAAGAGGAAGAAACATGTAAGAAATATTTTATAATATATTAGAAAAACATCAAAATAAACAGATGACTTCTGAGTGTTTTCTCCTGCTCTAACATTTTCTGTTAATTTAGAAATATTTCACTGTCCCTTTTGCCTGGAACTCTGCTAATAACGTATCCAGTTAGGATACACTTTATATGTTTCAAGGCTTTAAACTATATAAATTGCAGCACTTCACCAACTTTAAAGACTGGGTCCTTCTTAAATCTCTCTTCTGCAATTTAATCAGTTCTTGACTATTGTGTCTTCAGGATGGATTGTTAATACTGATGGCCTTGTGTTTGGGGTTGTTCTTTTGTCTGGAGAAATGTAATAACTGTTTTTGGTGAAACTAACAGCAGAATCTCATACTGACTAGGGCCATAGTTGATAATGAACCAGGAACCAGGAATATGGGAGGACTTAACTCCTGAATAATCTGTACCAATTTATCAATAAATGAATATTTTGACAGTTAATAAGCTAATGCCTTTTTCAACCAGAAGTTATATATTCATAAAATCTTTAGAGTCCTTACCTCTTCAGTAACTTGTTTTAGGGTTGAGATAATTTCTCTTCTATCTAAGCTAAAAATTCTCTGCTGTGATTTTAGCCAACTTTATATACTTTTGTCCTTAGAAATTATTGATGACAATAGGTTGCCATGTTTCCTTATGAGCAGTTTACATGTTTGCAGTTCCTGGCTTAGTAATCTTTTGGCATGCTACATGTTTAATAAACATTTCTTGCCTTTATACACTCTATATACTGTCTGATATGGAGTGTGTGTATGTACATATGTATTTGTACGTGTATATATATGTATATATATTTACACACACACACATAAAACACTTGGTCAGTTAAGTGAAAATGTGGTTGAAATAGTTATTTGACAACACACAAACACAGATGAATGGAATAAAAGTCTAACATTTTTGAATGGTGAAAAAAAAGTTATCATTTAAAAGTCCTACTAATGTCTCAGAAAATGAAAAGACACTATATAGGGAAAGCTTCATAGGGATGGGTGTGGGATGGGTGTGGCTGAGAGTTGGCTTACATATACCAAGGAGGAACAATACACTAGGAAAACACTAGCAAGAAATGGACTGTAAATTGAATGAGATGATAAATAGAAAAATTATTCTCAATCTTAATGTAAAATTGAGAAAATGGGATCAGAATATTATCTCTAGCTTTGTTTGCCACATTTCCAGAGACACTGGAAATGAAATAAATAGGAAGAAAAAATTGGTGAGAAGAGACCAAATGAACAAATCTGAAAATGGTTAAACATTGGGAAAAATATAAAAGAAATAATGACTTGGTAACTACCTTTAAATATGTTTAAGTCAGTTATATTCAGAAGAATAAACATCTTTAAAGAGCTAAGAAATGTGGCAAAGGGAGGAAAAATAACTTGGCTAAATTTAAGAAAATATTCCATATATAGAGGTGGATGAATAGTGAAAAAATTATTAAGCAGATGTATTTATCTCTGAAAATTATAATTATAAAAATAGATGTATAGGTGTTTGTGTTTGCATATATATATGTATATATATGCATCTAAGATAAAAATTTATTTTTCTCATGATTAAACTTCATGTCCTTAATATCTGATTTTACTGATTTTGGAGTTTTATCTTCATTTAAAATCTAATTTTCAAAGAACTTCTTCATTCATTTAACTTTTCCTATTCATTTCTTTTAGCACTTGGCATTAGTTTTTATCTATTATTATTCCTATAATTGCATTATTTACCAGCTTAATATTTAGTATATTTCTGCTCTCTCTTTTTTAAATTTTCCTTTTCATAATGCTACAATAATGTGGACAGCCCTCACCCTGGCCTCAAGTTTCTTTAAGATTTTCCAAAAATTGTAGTGTTAGATTCAGTCATAGGATTGACTAACCCAGGGGTGCCTGGGTGGCTCAGTTGGTTAAACATCTGCCTTTGGCTCAGGTCATGACACCAGAGTCCTGGGATTGAGCCCAGCATCAGGATCCCTGCTCAGTGAGGAGCCTGACTCTCCTCCCTCTGCCACTCCCCCTCCTTGTTCATGCTCACTCGCTTGCTTGCTCTCTCGCTCTTTCTCGTAAATAATTAGATAGGTAGATAAGATCTTTAAGAAAAATATTGACTAATCCAAATTCAGGCATCATTCTAACCCTACTCCTGACTGACTTTACTATGGGATAGTATATCAGCATTACAAAGCAGCATTTTTCTTAGTCCTGACCTGTTTGAGAATTTGAACAGCTCTACTTTCTCTAGAGATAGTCCATGATTTTAGATGATCCTTGTCAACGTATCCTTTTCTTAAACTACAAATTCGTCCTGTATGTTAGCATCAGGAATGAGGACAGAGTCTGATTTATCATCACATGTGGTATGAGTGATTGATGCTTGTGAGGCTTGTTTTGTCAGGTTTATACTAGGAAAAAGAAGTCCAAACAAGGTATACTGTAGATTCATCTCTGATTTAGTGAAAGCTTGACTCCAAAGCGTGGTTGACTTTAAAAGGGTGAGATTAAATAAGTGCCACAGAAAAGAATTCTGTTACTCTAATTAAAATTTTTTTCCTCCAGTATCTACACTAAAAACTTGAAAACCCTCACAACAATCTTGAAATTTCTCTGCAATTTATGGATGAGGACCCTGAAGTTTAAAATGTTAATTATTTTGTCTGAATTACCCTCCTACTAATTTCTGGAGCTGAGATTTGAAACCTGTCTTCACCCCTATATCACATTGTGAAAAATGGGTGCCATTCTTCTCTACCGCATCACAAGTCTTGAACTTTTTTCCCAAAATACTGTAAAATAAAAAGGTAAAATATAGACTTGGCTATTCTACCACTGATCATTAATCTACTCTGTAACATAATATTTAGAACAAGATGATTTTATTTTTTTCCTGGGCTTTTGACCTTGAGAGAACAGAACCAAGGTCTCCACACTTTTTAAACTTGCATACCTATCAGAAAAAAGTGAGCTTACATTTCCAATAGATGCTTAGTTGCTAATTTGTTCATTTATAAAGTATATATGTATGTATACATATATCTAATATATGTTATGTAACAATATATGTAGTACAGAATATAAAATACAACCATTATATGCTAGTGTATTATAGAATATATGACTATGTAATATATACCAATACTAATAAATCATATGTATTCCACGCATGATATGGAGACTATGGATTCTGAGTCTTGTGAACTTAATTCAGAAGCTCAGCCACTCATGCTGTAATATATTCTGAATCCCACTGACATCATAAGGGAGGGTCTGAAGAAATGTAGTACAAGATCAGACAAAGGAAAGACAGGCTTTTATGGCCCTCCCCATCCCTTGTCTTTTATTTGGACTTTAGGGATCTAAAACAGGGTTTTGATATGTTCGGAACTTAAAATAGCAAGAGGCAGCTTCTCTAGACTAATTTTATGGTTTTATTATCACAAACTAAGGGTGACCTAAGAAGCACTGTATTTAAATACTTTTTTATTGCCAGAGAAAGTAGATTAGTAAAATCTGAGCAAGCCCGAACTACTGTGTTTGGTATATATTTAATTAATACTTATTAACTTATATCCAAATACTCTGGATCACCAACAATATCAACGAATTATATAAGTGTGTATTGCCCACTAATTTATTATGTAGAATATAGCAGGAAATCACAAAACTTGAAAATAATCGTTCCATGAGTGCTTAATTGAAAATATCAAGTTGTACCGCTTTAAAAAAATATCCAAACAGCACCTGTGTGGCTCAGTTTGTTGGGCGTCCGACTCTTAATTTCAGCTCAGGTGCAATCTCAGGGTTGTGGGATCAAGCCTCTCTGTTGGGCTCTGCACTTTGTGGGGAGTCTGCTTGGATTCTCCTTCTCCCTTTGCCCTTCTCCCCTCACTTATTCATGCTCGTGGCTCCACACTGTGGTGCATAATTTTGTCTGTATAATGCAGTAGATCCTGACTGTTTTCTAGATGTTTTCAGTGATGTGCTGCTGAACTCCTTCTTCCAAAATAAAGGGGGGAAATTCCTAAATGTGACACATTTCAATCCTATGGCAAACCAAGCTGCTAACATGCTGTCACTGAACATGGAGTTATAAAGACATGTGCAGAATTAGTTCTTACAAGCTGGTAGCAGGAGGCTCCAGCTCACCACTGGATTGTTTATCTTGTTCTTCTATTAATTACCTTATACCAGTTTCCTTAATGGGTCACTTTTATCCCACTTTATTATTATTTTTTTAAGATTTTGTCAGAGAGAGAGAGAGCACAAGCAGGGGGAGTGGCAGGCAGAAGGAGAAGCAGGCTCCCTGCTGAGCAAGGGGCCAGATGCAGTATGAGACTCCATCCCAGGACCCTGGGATCATGACCTAAGCCAAAGACAGACACTAAAGTGACTGAGCCACCCAGATGTCCCTCCCATTGTATTACTGATAAAAGTATAAAATGCTTTGAGAGAGTGAGGTGGAACTTAATAAGTCAATTATAAAGAAAGAAGTCTTTTTAAAGCATTCCAAATGTGGTATAACTTGTTTATTAGTCCTATTTCTTCATGAGTAGTTTGCTCTGGAAACATGTTAAATAGATGAGACATTAAACAGAGTAAGAAAGAACACAAAACTAAATTTAAATGTATTTTTTAACAAAATGGACAAAATGGAGACTTATTGATGCATATTTAATTGTATTCAAAAATTATTTTTAATTTAATCCACCAATTCATGGACTGCTTAAGTTTAATTACCTAAGCTAGTTAACAATGTTTGAGGATAAAGACAAAGCAAATGGTATAGTAATATACTGATTATAATAAGCCTCTGCCATTGTAGGTATAAGGAATAATATGGTTTAAGTAATGAATTTTAAACAACTGTTTTAATATATTATAAAATGTAACAGTACTTAACAGCCTAGTAATAGACCATTTTCAAATCATAAGTATTATATTACTTTTATTGATATTCACTTTGCTGTGAAAAATCTATGAATAGAAATTACATGTAAAGGAAGGATATCTTCAACTGAACAAAGTCAGTGGAGAAATGTTTGGTTTGTAGGCAGTTGTTTCCAACAAATAGGTGAAAATGCTCTGACATGGATCAGTAGTTTGCAGACTGATTTATTGAGAACAGCAGGTGGCTAACAACTAAACTTACGAGATGGTGTCCCTGAACAGCGTGCTTGTTTTCTAGGTCAGGGTTTTAACTTTCAAAGGAAACCAAGTGTATAAGTACTAAGTCTGACATGGATTGAGATGCAGTTTCATCAAGAAATTAAATATAAATCTGATAATTCAATAAACAAATTATATATTAAACATTGAGCATGCTGTTTTAATATAAAATGTAATTTATTTTATTCTAATTTTTCGGTAATACCTATTTTAAATCACTATAGTTTCCAAATGAATATCCATGCAGTGAGGAAATGCTTGAATAAATAACTTTTTGCCTCACAGCAATGACTTAATATTAGTTCGATAGGAAATATGGTGGAAGAAGGCAGGATGTTCTATTGTTACAGTGTAAATTTAAAGGCTATCAGGCAATTTGAACTCTAATCTCATTTTATCACTATTGGGTGTGTAGTTTTGTTTTCTTTTGCCTTTTACTTTTCTAGCCAGATTCTTTACTAGCTAAAATAAAGGAAAACTTCAAATGACTGAAATGTTTGAATTCCTTCTGAAAAAGGAAAAAATGGTAATGTAAATAGTCAAAAGTATTATTAAAATTAGTTCTTGTAAGTTGGACTAAGAAAATGACAATCAGAAATCACTAAATCTGTAATAAAGTATAACTCTTCATACATACTTATAAGCCACACTAAAAAGCAGAATATACTTTTGTAAAGCTTCAGAGGAATTCAGTGATGGTGTAAATGTAGTTTTGTAAAACAAATTCCTAGATTATAGGTTTGGGAATTAATTTGAACAAGTATATATGTAAGTTGATCAAATATCAAAAAAAACAATGAAATTTTTTGTATGAAAACAATTCGAATGCTTTGGGAAAACTTGATAAGAATAAATCACTAAAAATTCCTATAAATTAGGTATGGATAAAATATTTTTAAATATGGGAAGACAGCAATAGATAATTAAAAGTAGTGGAAATAATAATAGAAAAAATAGAAGAATTTAAAAACTGAGTTTAATAGGTTTCTTTAATTCTTATTCAACTTTAAAGAAATTGGAATTGTCAGAAATTAGGCATCATGAATACAGAAAGACATAAGGAATTCATTACAATTGCAATTATTAGACATCCAAAGGAAAATTCTTGGGTTTATATCAGTATATTGGTAAATGAATATGTATCTACATATCTTAAGATAAAATATTTGAACAATTTATTTAACCTTTTACAGAGTGTTTGATATCCTGCTTTAAATAAATTCTTAATTAACTTATTTATGAGTTCCAATACTATTGAATAAAAAGTGTCTCTACTATAGAACATGAACATAATTTTATCAGTATAAATTCTACATCTGTAGCAATCAGATGTCACACATGTAGAGAGAACTAAACCAGCTGTTAAAATCAAAACTTGACAAAAGTTCATTTGAAATATGTGCAAATAATTCCATCTATTCTTCCCTATCATTAATTCTAAAATACAGGAAAATACCATCTTTTTTTCTTTTTTCTTTCTATCAGCCTCATATTTGCTTTCCTCTTCTAATCCAGTATCTAGGTCATGTTCCTAGGACCTTACTTAGGACTTAACTTTCCAACTCACAAATTTGCTCTGCATTAATATTCAAATAAATATCTTGGATGACTTTACTGTCCACGTGGATGATGATTCTTGCAACACAAGAGTACAATTGGTTTGACACTACACCTCATTCTCTACATAAAGCAGATGCAGAAATTTTTGAAGTAGCTACAATTTTTCACAGAAAGTCTACCTTCCCAAACACAAGGATGATTACAGGCAACACTAGAGAGCAAGGAAATATGGAATCATAAAGCACCAGAGAAGAAGGAGCCATAGAAATGCAGATAGAAAACAGAGTCGTGGTCTTGTGGAAGAGAAGGGAAGGGGGTGTGTTTCAAGGAGCTAACTGCAATTACTGCAATGTCTTTTGCTACAATGCCCTTATCTTCCTTAGCAATTTTTTTGGGAAAACAAATACAACTGAATGACATTTAAAAAAATAATATGTAGTACTTCCTATGAGATACATGAATACCATAGTTTAAATGCAAAGATAAACACAAAGAGAAGGAAAAAGTACTACTAGTTTTGTTTCCGTAGTTAATTATATTTTGTCACCAATTAGGTAAGATCAGGTTTATGGTATTCTGTTCCAAGGACTTGAAGCTCTCAGAGTCCCACATAAACCTTGGCATGAAAACAAAGCCCTGCGGTCCTCAGAACCTACTGCTAGGTTAATTGCCCTTAATTAACTTGTATATCTTATTAAAAGAAAAAAAGTGTTGCACTTGACTATCTTCTGCTGAGTCTCAAGCCATTTCCTAGAATTGTCTTCTGCTTTCCCCCTGGAGTTCAAACAAAATTCCTGGGAGCTTCTTTTCCAACCCAAATGTTTCCAGTGAAAACGCAAAAAAAAACAAAAAACAAAAAACAAAAAAACAAACCAAAGGTGGCAGCCCATATCTAAATCCCTGTCTTCCTTTCTTTTTTATTCCCAAACTTTCTTAAGAATAAACGATGTTTACAAAGCAATTTGTGATTTTATTTTTTTATTTTTATAATAATAAAATTTTATTAGGGGTGCCTGGGTAGCTCAGTCATTAAGCGTCTGCCTTCAGCTCAGGGCGTGATTCCAGAGTCCTGGGATCCAGCCCCACATCAGGCTTCTCCACTGGGAGCCTGCTTCTTCCTCTCCCACTCCCTCTGCCTGTGTTCCCTCTCTTGCTGGCTGTCTCTCTCTCTGTCAAATAAGAAAATAAAATCTTAAAAAAAAATAATTTTTTATTATGTTAGTCACCATACAGTACATCCTTAGTTTTTGATGTAGTGTTCCATGATTCATTATTTGCGTATAACACCCAGTGCTCCATGCAATATGTGCCCTCCTTAATACCCATCACCGGCTTATCCCAATCAATTCATGATTTTAAAACTCAAGTTAGTTAGCAAGTGAAAATCTACATCTTCCACACAGCTACAATCTCAGAATCTCTTTAGCATTTTAGCAAATAGCCACTTTTAGAATTTATTAAGAGACAAAGTACAGTACAAAGCAAAGAAATACAATTTTAGGCAGTAGTTTCCTTTTAGTGAATCAGGAGTTAGTGAAAATAATAGCATGGAAAATTTTATCTGATTTATAAGTGCGTGTTTCTTGTCTGCATCAAAGGCAGTATGTAGAATTTAGGAGGGAAAATGTTAGACTGGGGACTATGGAAGTAGCACACAACATAGAAGGGCAGCTGTTACCGTGGCACTATGACTGGATAGGCCAAATGAAGGCCAATTCAGAGACAATCTTTCCTTCCCTTTCCATTTGCCAGGTGCTAGATTTGTGTCTCAAAACACAAGTCTAATACACTTGTGTTTCATACAGGGATAGGAATGTAAATTTTGGGTTACATAATCTTAACACAAAATCATCCAGTTTGCTTTGGGCTTCCTAGAGAGATGAGCCTTTATATGTATTTTTACTGTCAATTTCTAAACTGTTTAGATTTTTAACTATTATGAATGCCTTTGGAGAGTCATGAGTAGAATTTGTGGTGTGTATTGTAAAACAATGTTGCCTTATATAATTTTTGAATAAATTTGCTAACTTCTAGATGATTATAGAACTACCTTTTGCCACGCTATAATGTGATTTGTTAGTCATTAATCCAAAATACTTAAAAATCGTTTATTAAAATCTATATTATTTCCAGTATGTTTTTTTAGCTTAATTTGATTGTGTGAGAATTTTTTAAGAGGTGGCATTTAATTTTTATTTTTAAATTTTTAAAAAAGATTTGAGAGAGAGAGAGAATGTGGGGTGGGGGTGCAGAGGGAGAGAGAGAGACTCTTAAGCAGATTCCCTGCTGAACATGGAGCCTGATGTGGGGCTCCATCTCAAGACCCTGAGATCATGACCTGAGCCAAAATCAAGAGTTGGACATTTAACTGACTAAGCCACCCAGGTGCCCCGGTGGCATTGAATTTTTAAATGAAAAATCAGTCATAGGGCAAAAGTATAGTTTTGGCTTTTCCAGCATTTTGAAATAAGTAAAGCTAAGAGATGATATTGGTTATAGGTATCACTAGGGAATCTTCTTCTTTAGATTTATGAAATAGTTTTAATTAAAGTAGAAACAGTACCTAAGGGAACATGTTACTATAAAATTGAAATATAGTTCCATGTTAATTTTTTTTTATCAATTTAGCATCTTTAAGTATATCTTGTTAGCTATGCATGTTTTTCACATAGGAATTGAAATGGAAACAGATGAACTGACACATTCCAGATCACCTATCAGTGTTTGACAAACTAAACTTACCTCAAGGACTTTATTTCCAACATTTCTCTGTGTTATCCTGTATTAGAGGTTGATCTTTTTTCCTTGTTCGTTGGAAAAGAAAAAAACAAAACAAAACAAGAAACCCTCATAGATTGATGAAAATTTTAATACTTTATATAAAATGTTTTACAAACATTTAAATTTTATCTGAAATAGATATTTCACTAAACTTTTAGCTGGAAGTATTTGAAGCTTAGGCCATGTTCTAATGGAAACCCATTAAAGTTAGTCCCAAACTGGCTAATATTCAGAGGAAAATAGTTGAGTGATTAAAAACAACAATAAAACCAAAGAAAATTAGATCATGGTTTTCTAGTTTTCCTGGTAAAATGCAATGAAATGTATTTAAAAGAAGGTTGTGTACCCAATAATGTGAATTTTCTATGGAATTTCAATGTTTTAATTAAAACATTTACATATGAATAAAAATGTTCATTTTATCAAGAAAAATTAGTTCAATTTAAATAAATCCCTTCAAGAGCATTAAAATATTCTGCTTACTAGGTAAAAATGGCTGATCTTTTTCTTTAGTGATTCCATAATAGGAACAACAAAAGGTTAGAGGAGACTCCTATTTAGTTTTTTATTTACAACGTGTTGCTAAGTGTGTATTACTATCTAGTTCATTACTTCAGCTATATTACTAAGTGTGTATTACTATCTAGTTCATTACTTCAGCTGTCATGTAAAATGAGCATTGTTTTATTAAAAAAATTTGTTTTTCATATCATATGTATCTATTCTGGGAAAATGGAATTCTGTTTTTTCCATTGCATCAAAAGGTAGTTGCTTTGAAGCCAGTAACTGTAGAAGAAAGAGGATAGAATTTAAGAAAGAAAAAACTTTCCAGGGCTCCTGGGTGGCTCAGATGGTTAAGCATCTGCCTTTGGCTCAGGTCATCATCTCCAGGTCCTGGGATCGAGCCCCACGTTGGGCTTCCAGCTCAGCTGGGAGTTTGCTTCTCCCTTTCCCACTGCCTCTCTCCCCTGCTTGTGCTGTCTCTCTGTCTCTCTCTCTCAAATGAATGAATAAAATTAAAAAAAAAAAACAAAAACCTTTCCAACTTAGTTGTGAAATACTGGAGTGTCAGTTGTCATATGTAAATGTTTTCTTTTATTTCTATTAATATAACTGAAAATTCTCTTAAAACTATTTAAAATGAAATTATTCATTGATTACTTCATTATGTGTCTTCTGATTTGTGATTTGAGTGATAATGCATGATAATCAAATGGAAAAAATTATTTTATAATTTATATATAAAATTATAGAAAATAAAAATATATACAAATTATATATAAATGATTTTATATAAATATATAAAAATTTATATAAATATATATATAAATTATATATTTATATAAAATAAAAATATATAATTATTTTATAATTTAGGTTATAAATACTAATGAGTTGTTCTAAATCCATATTCTGGTAACTTTTAGACTAAATCACGCTGGTGTCTCAGAATGCTCAGATGGAGACACTTTCGTTTTTTCTGACTGAAGTAGAAGAACTAAATTTTCTTTCTTTCTTTTTTATTTATTTATTCATGAGATACAGAGAGCGAGAGAGGGAGGCAGAAACAAAGAGATAAGCAGGCTTCATGCAGAGCAGGGAGCCTGATGCTGGACTCAGTCCCAGGACCCTGGGATCATGACCTGAGCCAAAGGCAGATGCTTAACCAACTGAACCACCCAGGCGCCCCAAATTTTTTTAAAATAGAAATTGATGTTAAAGTTTCTATTTAATCCAATTTTAAGAAGTTTGTTTAAATTGGACTCTATATTATCCTGCAGTTCTAAGATAGATTGGTGACCAAGATAGGCAAGGTCTCTGCTTGCATAGAGCTGATAAGGACAGGGCTTCTGAAATTACTAATAAAAGTAGTAGTTTCAAAAACTGAAAAAAGATATGAATATTAAAATAGCATCATGTACTAGAGTGGGGAGAGCGTATTTTTCCTCCAATAATGTTGTGTAGTCATATGAGAAATAAACTTCGGCTGATTAATGAAAGATGAGGTTAGCTAACCAGAGGACCATCTGGAGGAATGGCATTCTGAGATGAGCAAATGTTGTGTCAAGGCCTTGCAGTTGCAAAGAATTTCCCATGTTTAAGGAAAAAGATATGTCAATGGGGTTAAAGTTTAGTGAAGGTAAAGTTGCTTCATGTGAGATGAGGGAGGAGAGTAGAGACCACAATTTCCACACTTTGTAAGGCATAGACAAGGAGTCCAAATTTAATGTCAAATTTAATGAGAAGCTCAGCATGGTAGTGACATGTAGTTTAGAAAAAGAATGCTCTGGATACTGAGTAGAGAACAATTTGTAGCAGTGTGCAGTAGAACTAGAAAAGGGTATTCGAGGGTCTAGGGGAGACTATGGGGATCTAGCTATTATAATTAGAGTAAAAATTCAAAAAAAATCAAGATGCATTTTAGAAGTAGGAGATTTGCAAATGGATTTGTAGAAGCCCTTCGGGGAGTGAGGACAATAGAGAATTCAATAGGAATTTAAGTGACTCTTAAAGATTTGAGTAACTTGGTGTGTGATGGTGCCATTTGATGTAATGTATTGAAGAATAGAAGAATAACATACTTGTAGAGGGGATGTCAAAGTTCTAATTTAGATATATTGAGTTTGAGACGCTTATTTGAACTCAAGTGGAGATGTTGAGTAGATAACTTGGATAACCTTGGGTAGCATTGGAAAACAGGCAGTACTTAGGCATGGACAATAAGAAACTTGCTTTAGTCTTTGCTTTGGTGTACTGCTACATGGTGCCCAGCATGCTGCCTTAGTTTCTCCTGCCATGGAGGATTCTTCTTGTGACAATGGCATTCAGTAATTTTTGATGTCTGCACATGGATTCATACTCTTTGGGTGCACTACACTGACAGCTTCTGCTGTTTGTGTGTTCTTAGTGTAGGCAGTGCGTGCTCCCAAACACTCTTTCCTCTGCTCTGTATTTAAGAAACACAGATCATCAGGTGAGGTGCATCCTCCCTGATACCCCATGAGAGGTATGAGTCTTATAACATTCGGAGATATTTTCCCTCTTAATTGCGTAAGAAAGCTCTCCTTGGACAAGAATCTATCACGTTTCTTTAGAATCTCAGGAATCTCACCAGTCCCTTTTGGTGTTCTCTTGCCCTCTCTTTATAGCCTCTCCACTCAACTACACCCTTCTTTCTTCCAGCTTTGCAAAAGGCCTCATCTGTGTTGCCAGTTTTTGCCTGGTGTTTGAAAAACCTCCCCTTCAAACTGCAGGGACAATTCTTTCAGGGCTCCCAACCCTGGAAATAACACTGCCAAATGCCTTGCCTGTCTCATAGGGAGGTGAGAGTAGAGGGACAACAACTTACTTAATAAACTGTGCTTCCTCCCCCCTTTATAGCCCTTTTATATGGGTAATTATAAATGCCACCTATTTTATCAAGTCTTGCTCTGAACTTGCAGCTTTAAAGATAAATAACATTAAGTTCTCATTTTTTAATGTTTTTATAGTAACTAGGACGTAGAGAAATGATTTTAACATATAGTTCACATCAGAAATTTACACAAGTCTGAGGTTCAAGGGAAAAATTAGGATAGCAGTTATAGACTTGGGAAACAACAGAATATGGATGATTTTTAAAGCTTGAGGACTTGGTGAGATTACCGGAGTTACTCAGAAAAGAAAGTGGCCCATGACTAAGTCTTAGGGCACTGAACCCAAATATTTTATAATGGGAGAAGGAGCCAGCAAATTACATTACAAATTACTGACTAATGAAGCAGATGGAAACCTAGAGAATGTGGAATGATAGGATCCCATGAAGTGCTTGTCAAAAGAGACCTGTCAAATTGTATGTCATGAGGGGATGTTCCTAAGGAGTGGATAATATAAGGATGAGAAAGGAATTTGGCAAGCTAGAGTTCAGTTTATTGACTTCTTTTTGCAAGGAACTGTTAGGAGATGATAGGTTTTCTGAATAAAACTTACTATGCTTGGCATGACAGATAAAGTAAAATATAAAACTATGTGGTTATGAGTTTATGAAGGAAAGTAAAGCAGGGAAAGCTGATAGACAATGCAGGGAAAAGATAAAATTTTAAATATAGTGGTTGGGATAGCCCTTACAACAGAAAAGGTGTGGTAGGGAAAATGAGGGAGAGACCCATGCATATATCTCAGAGAAAGTGTTCCAGGGAAAGGACTATGGAGTGCAAGAGTCTTGGCCACCTCTAGAGCCATTTAAGTAAAGTAGATTGCCTGGAAGCCCCTAGGGAAAGAGTTAAAAAGGAAAAGTTAGATGGGAAAATGAAGACAGTGTGTGCAGAGAGTTCTTTCCAGAAGTGTCACTTTGAGGGATAGCAAAGAAGTAGGGGTACTTGCTGGAAGAAAACACAACATGGTAACTGTAGGATCTCTTAATAAGAATATAAGGAATTTAATTTAAATAAAATAATTTTTTACAATCAGAGTAAAAATGATGATTATATAATGATATTTCCAGTAAGATTCCCGAAATATTTCTTTATGGTTAATCTGTTCCAAGGGCATTCAGGTAAATATCCCCCAAACTTTTTTTTTTTTTTTTGTAATCGTTAGAATGCAGAAATATTTACATTTTCAAACTCATAACAACCAAGCCTATTGATAGGAGATGATGACTTGTGAAGTAAATTTTGGCACATTATCAGAAACTGATCTCCAAATTCATTATGTGATAAGTGGAGATACGTGTAAAGTCCTTAAAAAATCCCCTCTTTTCCACAGTTTGTTATTGACATATCATCTTGTCACATTTGCTCTTTCC